>NC_045164.1:13546030-13660584 GCF_900700415.2 Clupea harengus
GCGTCTTGTGACGAAATCCGATGTGTGATCTTACCTTAAGCGTTTTACTCCCCATTGACACTCATTAGAAGGAGAAGGTTTACCGTGGCTTAATGTTCCAAAATAGCGATCAATGTTTGTGCTTTTTTTGATAGGAGATGGTGCTCATGACATGTCCTATGTCAGACAAATGTGGTGATCATTGGACGCTGTTTTGGAACATTAAAACACGTTCCGCCTTTTCCATAATTGGCGTCATCATCCCTGCATGCCAGGGACGGAAACAACCACTCTACTCATCCCAGTTTAACGCAGAGCTAGACACTCTGCCCAATTCATTTTTACATTGTGTGGAGTTGGGGTTTGAGCCTCCTGATTAACATTGTTATGATCTCCACCTGAAGCTCACTGGTAGTTAAGGGTCCTTCTGGCCTCAGACTGCGGTGGGTGTTCACCTTATGCTCCCCTGCCTTTGAGGAATGGAAACCTGCTGCATGTGATGTATGTTTTGTTGTAACATTCTTCAGTGATCCAAATTTTTGTTTGAGTGGCTAAATGAAAACAGATTAAGTAGTCTTAAATTGCGTTCTGAGTTGGTTTGAGTGCTTGGCAGAAATCCCTGTTAGTTCATAGACTGTACACATAAATGATCATATTGCACTAACCATATCATTTATGTATACAGTGTATTCTGTGTTTAACAAGTGAAGCATGCATGATTTCTGTCCTGAAAGTATCATTTAAGAATGAAGTATTAACTAAGCCTCTGTAGTCAACATGCAGAGGGAGAGAATGAGAGCGTGTTGAACACTCAATCATCTCTGTTTAGAATGTAGACAAACTGGTATCTAAAATGTTACTAACAATGTAGTATTAGTTCAACTGATAGATCGCTAGAAAAACACTAGTGACAAATAGAATAGAATAGAAATATTGTGGAGGTTAATCTCCGTTAGAATGCCTGTTTTCCCCATACTATTCGGCCTCACTTGATTTGGACCATGATAATGTTAGGCAGGGGATCTGTTTCAAGGAGAAACTCAGAGTACTCTAGGTTGGAGGTCAAACTAAATGGTGTGCTTCCATAATGGATGTGACAGCACAGCTTTGTTTCCCAGTAAAGCACAGCCTGGTAACTGTGTTCTGATGGAATAAGCCATCTACATTTATGTGGTGAAAGTTTGACCAGTATCACAGCAGTAAAAAGGTCCTGCATACATAGCGCGGCCCATGACATTATGGAACCTTCAATAATTCAATTGATTTAGTAATCAAAAATGAGACCCTACACAACTAGAGTAGGTGCACAGACCAACTAGATGCACAGCCGAGAGAGTAAAAGTGAGCAAAACAGGTTTCAACAATCAATAATAAAAGTATAAGCTAATCTAAACTAACACCATAGGGATCCTGTAGTAGACACATCTTGTGGAAGAAGAAACAGATTTCCTTTCCCTCTTTCACTGACTTTCCCACCCTCCTTCTCTCCTCCCTCTCTTTGTGGTCCTCATGTGACCCCTTTTAAGGTTTCTGTGTGACCTGCAGGAGTCTGGTGTGTACATGTGTGTGGGCTGGCTGGCCAAGCGGTGAGCGAATGAGGGAACCGTGTGTGTGTGTGTGTGTGTGTGTGTGTGTGTGTGTGTGTGTGTGTGTAAGGGAGAGAGAAGAGGCATGAGCATGTGCGTGCTGAGCGGAGGCTTCCTGTGGCATAAAGGGGCAGCCATGCAGAAACCCAGACCTCTTAGCCGGCGGCCACCGAGCTGCCTGACATTCCAGCACTCATCACAGGAGCCGAAGACAGAGAGAGAACGACTGAAGGGAGGGGCGGAGAGGAGAGGAGAGGAGAGAAGAGAAGAGAAACACCTGGGGCAGTGTCACTGTACTCTACACGTGAGTGACAGGCTCGTGTGGTTTTCTGCAGATTAGATTAGAATCATCTCATTATGATGAACCATTAGGCATTCCATTACATTTTCTTAAGGATCATTAAATTCATTGTGTTTTCAATACATGAATAACTGACTTTCATGAGCCACTCAAGGGGTTATTTTGATAGATGATAAAAGCCAATTTAATCGATTCTGCTGCTTTCTCAGGCATATAAAGCCTTCATATTATCCAATAATTAACTCAAGGCTGCCAACTCACCAGAGAATACGTCCAGAGAAAAGCCTCCGCCGTACGTTTGTAGACATGAGGAGGTGCGTCTGGTGCCAAGACTCTGTTCAGGGACCTTCTCCTGCGATAGCTCAGGTCCATCCTCTGATCCGGCCCGCAGGCCCGCGAACCGTCCGGCCCAGTCTGATGGGTAGCTGATGGGCCCGGCAATGCTGCTGGACCTCTGTCTCTGGGCCCTCCACCTCTCCGCTCTGGAGCTCCCGAGACCCAAGCTGGAGCCCTCCCTGCGGGGGACTTGAGGACTCTGTGCTGGGGAGCCCACTGGAGAGTGTGTGGGGGAGGTGAGCTGCCTTGTGGTGGTCTTCACGTATGATGGATGGATGGTGGGGTAAGGCTTGACAATCGAGCCAGCAGCGGACGCCCGTCGAGCTCGAGATCCCTGCGGATTCTCAGAGGCCCACTGGGTGAAGGAGATGCTGCTGCTGGTCCTCCGTTGTGGGGAAAGGAACCCCAGTTCTTCATAACTAATGCCACCCTCCTCATCCTCATCTCGCACCACATTTAGATCTATGCTGCTCACGCTTTTGTGTGACCTGGTTGTGACTGCGACTCCAGTTGCCTTCGCCCTGGGGTCAGGCAACTCCAAAACAGACTCAAGTCCAACAGGTAGGACCTTGGTGAGGTCATGATGGCAGTCCACACTTTCAAATGGGGAGCCGAGGGTGGCGCCTCCTGCTTCCTCGTCTGGTGGCTCATCTGCGCTCTCGTAGGACGTGTTGGTTGTCGTGTTGGTGGTTGTGTTGGGGGAAGCTGTGTCAGGGAAGCTTTGAGTGCTGGGTGTCTTGGTGATGGTCAACTGAGGAACTTCAGACACGGACACTGGGCCACTTTCTGCAAGATGATCCAACTCCTCTGACACCGGAGCTGCAATCGTCTCACTTGCATTTAATTCCATTTTGGTGTCATTCCTCCTTACCTCCACCCTGGCCCCATCCACCTCTGCCAGGGCCTCTCCACTTCCAGTCTCCGGATCAAGGGGTAGGTCACAAAGGGCATCTGGGATTGTGGGGTCACGGGGCAAATTTGCAGTGAGCAGGTCGGCAGGGATGCTGTCTCCATGCTGTTTGCACATGGCCAGCTGGATGTCTGCGAGGAGATCCTGATGGTCGGTGGCTGAGTGAAAGCTGTAGATGTCCGTGTCTGACTCTGACCCTGTACTCCTGCCCTCCTCCTCCCCCTCCGCGGTCGGCTGTCCTCGCTCAGGATCGCTGTCGGTCATCCCCCCCAGCTCGTCACCAGAGAGGCTGGCATCAGAGGCTTTAATCTCTGAGCCGTCGGGATGAGAAGCTTGGAAGTCTCCACCGTCCAGAATGCTCTCCCTGGACGCCCCCTTTGCCCGAGACAGCCCCTTCTTTAGGTTGGAGAAGACGGAGGTCTTGGTGGACTCTGCTTTGGCTTTCTTTTTGGCAGAATCTCCTAGTTTGCTGGATTTGCTCTGAGACTTCTTGCTGTGAAAGCCTCCCTTCCCATCCTCAGCCCTGACCACGTTGCCCGTACCCTCTGCCCCCGAAGCAGCGCCCGCAGCGCCCGCCTTCCTCTGCTTGGCCTCCTGGTTCCCCATGTTTTTCAGCAGCCAGACTCCCTTTGCGATCAGGCCATGCTGGGACAGCGGGTGAAGCTCTGGCTTTAGCGGTGGCTGAGGATGCTGTGGCTGTGGCGGCGGGAGTGGAATCTGTGCTGTACTGCCGCTGGCTCGCTCTAATCCTCTCCCCTCGCGCACGCTTGCGCTCTCTCTCTCTGGTGCTGAGTGGAGTTGCTGTGACGTTGCCGCCGCTGCTGCTGCCTCTGCCTCTGCCTCTGACGCTGCAGCGGAGAGCAGCCTGGCATGCGCCCTCTCCCTCCCTCTCTCTCCCCCTCGCTCCCTCTCCCTCTCTTGCCCATCTGCTCGCTCCGTTGCCTCGCATGACGGGCTGCTGGCTGAGCGGTGGAGCCGAGCATGCTCTGTGGGTTGCCTCTCTTTCTGGGAAGTCTGCTGATGGCCCTGCGGTTTTGACGTGAGTTGTTGCTGTTGCTGTAGCTGTAGCTGTCTTCGGATGAGGTTGGATAAGCTGCTCTTCCTCCTCGCTGTCTGCCTGAAGGGAGTGGTGTGGAAGCTCTCCCTGAGCACAGGAAGTTGGGTCTCGACGGTCTCGACGGTCTGGATGGTCTGCATCATATCACATTACTACTTGCTACACATGCCTGCCTGGAACCAATGAGATCATAGCAAAAGAGTGATGGAGCAGTATTTACTTCACAGTAGACATACATGCACAATGGCAAAAAGGTCATAAGTGATTTATTTAGATCAAATTAAAGAATCCTATCTGCAGTTTCTCTATGGGATATTTCTGCCCAAACAAGTCTTCTGTCTAGTTCTGGTGATTTATATTGTTGTTTATATGTTAGGAATATATATGTACACCTAACATATTTGTTTAGAAAATGTTTTAAATATGCAATAACTGAAAGCATAGTAAGGATATATGCACAGCCACATTCCACTGCTAACGCAATCACATGCTGTTAGGATTTGATGTCCTGACATAATAGATTATTATAATTTTTGTGAGGGAGGGGGGAGAATCAGGGCAGAATATAATCTTCCTCAATCCAGACTGGGAAGCTAAAAATATCCATGGTGTTTCCCTCTGTAAGCTTGTGTGTGATGCTGTGGAAGCCTCACATCATGAAGGGGAAAATGACAAAGTGAATTAACATGTAAATCAGTCTAATGACCCAGAAACTTACATCTCCTTGCAATTGAACAAACATTCCAGAAAATGCTGCATATCAAGTTACATCATAGAAACAGATTCTCGGGGGGGTGCTCTCATGAATCATTTAGCAAACAGGATGTGACCCTCGGCAGGGCTCTGACACGGCACTGAGGATGTGTTGCTCTACCAGGATTTATGAAACGTATATCAACAGGAATATATGTGCGCTCTCCCCTTTTCTCGCCCTGGTGTCCTGTGCAGTACCAGCAAAATAATCATATAGAGCAATAGCACTATGGTGCCATGTATTTGTCTCCAATAATAAGGTATTTACTTTGACTAAATTATAAACTACTTTTCAGTTACCAGGAATATTTTAGTAATAATGAAAGCTGTGATTATGTTGAGATAGTATGACCACTAAATGAAGATTGCTGAAAATGAACTCAATTGAACTGAAATTGCTTTATTAGTTAAATTAGTTTCAGAGACAAAGCTGTCCAATCTGTTGATTTATAATATAGCAATATGCCATTCTAATAAGAAAACTAGATCACAGGAGAGAAAGCAGACTTACTTGCTTCTTGCTTCCCGGTAGATTGTGAAGAGGACAAATGAGTGTTTGTGATCAATACTGGGCCGCTCCTCTTCCTCAGTCACATGAAGATGGGTGTGCAGCATCACATGTCCTCTTTGCATCTTACACTTTAGCTCTCTTTTCCACACACACACACACACACACAGACAAACACACACACACACACACACACACTGTGATGTACAGTGGCAGTACAAACCCATTAGCTGTAGGAATGTATTAGTGACCCCTACAAAGATATGCTAATCCATCATCCACCATGGAATACCTGGACCATGGAGCATACCGTACTCAGTAGTGAGTGTTGGTGAGCAAAACATAACCCAACATAGAATATTTTTCTAACATTGCCTCTGACAGTAAATGTACATGTATGAGGTATGCGCTGCGTGCTGCATTGGAGGCTAATTTGTTCCATAGTTGTGTAATTCCCGGTTTACTCCAGGTGTTCTGGGATCACATGTCATTTTATCACAAAGCTGGATAGATCGTAGTTATGTTTTTCCATTTTATATCAATTTTCTACATGGTTATGACCTGAGCCGTGAAAGAGTTAATCACTATTCCTTCAAATATTTGTTTTCTACCTGCATAGAAATAGATACGAAACACTGTTGAAATTGGTGTAGCACCAGTGAACACTAAAGAAACCCAAATGATTGTTAACCTCCGTATAGCTCTAATTTTAAAGACAGAGCCATCACATTAAAAATGTGACATTTATTTTCAAAAAGGAAAGACTGCTGGATAGGAATGCTTGGCATCGGAGCTGCATTTCAATACATACACTTCACAAACTGTCACAAAATGATATTCTGTAAACATTCAGAAATACTTGTTAATAAATGCACATCAGTCCCATAATAAACATGAATTGGACCACACCAACAACATTAACCAGTTATATTCCATGTTTTAACAAATGTTGGATTAGTCTCTGGTCTTTCTCTGTTGTCAGAAATGTTTATATTTACTTGAGCCAAGAGGGAAACAGGATGAAACATCTACATTTTTAACCAATTAAGTAGAAACCAGTGGCTGAATCAAGTAATACAGTCATCAGGGCAAACACGTGTACTCATACTGAAGTTGTTTAGTAATCAGAAGGTTGCTAGTTCGATTCCCTGTCGAAGCGTCCTTGAGCAAGACACTGAACCCCTAATTGCTCCTGATGTGCAGTGTGCCATCAGTGTAAATGTAAAATGTGTATACATTGTAAGTCGCACATATGTAAGTCGCTTTGGATAAAAGCGTCTGCTAAAATGACTAAATGTAACACTTTGGTATGGATTCACAGCCTCATCTGTACACTGAAATTGACATTCACTAGAGCTGTTGACTCAGAGTCTAAGGCATTCACTCTATCACTAAGTAAGGCTGAATCAATTGTCTTATACTGACTTGTCGATAAGGCATGGACTACTTCAGTCCCTAAGTCTTCTTCTCCTGCCACTGTGTGTCGTCCTAATTTGAGAAACCATAAAAAACACGTACTGAATTGCAGGGACATTTCTGTGCAGCAGAGGGCACTGTTGCTCTTCAGAAACATGGGTGAGTTGGCTAGAGAGATTACAGATTCCTTGGTTAATCCAACCAAACTCAATTCATTCTACTTGGATGGGTATCAGTTTGGAATGATATATAGATGCATTTAAAATCAAATATGTAAGACAATGAAGAACTGTAATCCTGGGTTAATGTGGGAGCCATACACTATCAATTCACTGAACCATGTCAAAATAATGTACATTTCAGAAAATATTTGTGATGGGAGTTTCTTAGAACAATCATTAGAGTTATGAATGACGATATCAGGCTACCAAGATCTTTAATACAATACCTCCTACAAGTTTCAGCTCAAAATTCATAATTTGGGAGTTGTAAGATGTGCTTTATGGTCAAATAAATTAAAACATAACCTAAAAACAATATCTTCATAATTTAAAATATGGTGGGATTCTGTCATGGCAGCTAGCTACCAGTACCATTGTTAGAAAGTAATAGTTGGCATGAATTTGATTGAATGTGCCCAATAATCATCATCATTATTATGTTCAAAAACACTTAGTTCCCAAACAAGGGAGTACACTTCATAGTCAATGTATAATCTATCCCATTTATCAAATACAGATCACCCAAAATGTACAAATACCAGCAATATCCACACAATTTTCTGATACATAAACAATTACTGAAATACTAAATGTATTTGCCTCAAACCATGTAAACAGCAAAACACACAGAACACAGGAGCAGCTTGTACAGAGTACTGTCAAAATTCAAAGATTTATCCAAACCAACAGAAAACCGTAAACTGCTCTAACATGGCTTGAGATGCACAAAACACATTATATTTACCCATTACATTTTGAAGTATTTTTTCAATCGGTCCACAGAAAAGACTGGTAGTGACAATTCACACAGTTCCTTGCAGTTTTTCCTTAAAACACTTGAAACTCATGGGAAAGTGTCATGGCTTCATCTAGCCATTTTAACATGAGCCGAAAAAGAGTTTGTGACTTGTTATGTTCAGTGGTATTAATGTCCAGCTCTCGGAGCAGTAAACCTACTTCTACTCAAACCAATATTTTAGGAGCTTGACATAAAAAGTAACACTTTCGTAAGACTTGGCTGAAAATTTGATGGGGGGGGGGGGAATAATCCCCACCAAATTGAAATCTGGTAATCCTTTCAGGTAGAGACAGCAAGCAGATTTTCCTCTACAGTGTCAAAAGCCCTTTCGTGTTCTCTTGGTATTTCCGTTTAGCAACAGTCATTTCTGGCCTCAAATTTGCACGACAAAGGAGAACAGGTCACAGGCTCCAAAAACATTTGTTCTGTTCATCCATAAAGGCCACAGCCCTGAACTAGCAAATATACAGTATGTTAATCCACATTCAGATTAATCCTACAGAGCAGCTGTTGTATGTATGTTCAGCATTCACAAGTCTATGTGGAGTCCCTGGGTAACCTTCTGTGGAATCTGACCGTCTGTTTCTGCTGCAGTGGCTGTTTCCCTTCACGCCTTCTCTTGTCCAAGCGACACATCAGGATCATTTTAAAGGTGGTGCGGAAGGTCTTGTTGCAGAGGGCGTAGCACATGGGGTTCACTGTGCTGTTGACGTAGCACAGCCAGTAGCCTATATCCCACAGGGACTGTGGAATGCAGTCTTGGCAGAAGGTGTTGACCAATACCATGATGTTGTAGGGAGTCCATGTGACGATGAATGCAAACAAGATGGCGCTCAGGGTTTGAGCGGCTTTCTTCTCCTTCACCAGAGACATGCGCTTGCGCTTGGTGATCTGGCTTCGCGCTCGCACCGCAAAGCGCCGTGCGAGAGCCGCTTCTTTGAACGAGATGGGCACGGAGGGTGATTTGGTGGCCCTGGTGTTGGCCGTGGGTTCTGATTTCGCGGATGAAGACTGTATGGCAGGCATAGACTGGACTTTCGGAATCTTGGAGGTGAAGCGCTGGTGGTAGCTGTCCCTGCCGCTGCCGTTGTTGACTGTCGGAGAGACACTATCCGTCTCTTCGGCCTCCTCCTCCCCAATCCGAAGCGGATCTTCTTCAGACGCGGCATCGAGGTCCTCGCAGGAGGTCACCTGAGAGTTGACGGCAGCCCTCATGCCCGGCAGGTTCAGCACGATGGAGAAGATGGCGCGTGTGGTGGGCACGCTGCTGTCGTCCTCGTCCGACGAGCCCGAATGGTCGGCCGAGATCCCGGCGTCGTTGTTGTTCCAGCTGTCACTGCTGCTGTGGTCCTGTTCTCCCTCGCCGTGGCCTCGCCCTCTGGGCCCGCGGCCGGGCCTCCACGACCAGCAGTGGAAGCGCCCCGAGAGGCCCAGCATGGAGCTGTGTCTCGGCACGGGCCGGGCCAGCTCAAAGCTGCTGCAGCTCCTGGAGCTCCCCCCAGTGGGGTGGAGGTGGAAGTGCGGCCTCTCGGTGCCAAACCTCGCGCTTGAACCCTGGAGTATGGCCAGCTCCCTGGATCGATTCTCTGTCTCCTTATAAATCCTCCAGTACAGGATGCTCATGATCGTCACTGGCAGGTAGAAAGCTGCCACGGCAGTGCAGAAGGTTATAATCGGCTCTGTCAAGAACTGTATGTAGCACTTATCTGATGGAACTGTCCGTTCCCCGACAAAGTACTGCCAGAACAGTATGGCCGGGGCCCAGAGCACCAGGGACACTAACCATGCCAGAGCAATCATGACCGCTGCTCGTTTGGTGGTTCTCTTGGCGCGGTAGGTCAGTGGCCTAGTGATGGAAAAGTAGCGGTCAAAACTTATGACCAGTAGGTTCATCACCGATGCATTGCTGGCCACGTAGTCGATGGCTAGCCACAAGTCACACGCCCATGGCCCCATTGCCCAGTGGCCCATGACTATGTAGGTGGTGTATAGGTTCATCGAGATCACACCAATGATGAGGTCTGCAAAAGCCAGACTGAGCAGGAAGTAGTTGTTCACAGTCTTGAGCTGTCGGTTGACCTTAAAGGACACAAGGACGAGGATGTTCCCAATGATGGTCATTAGGGAGAGTAGGCCGGTGAAGAACACGATGAGAATGACCTGCCAGATGGTATGACCCCCAAGAGGCTCATACTGTTGGTCTGGCGCCTTACTGCTACTTCCATTAGCCAAAAACAGGGCAGTCAGGTTGGAAAATGAGTGCAGGAGTGGGGAGGAGATGTTGTCATCTCTACCCGGAACCTCTGTCCAGGAGGTGATCTCAGAGTAAATGGCTGCTTCGTCTATGCTTGGAGCAAGGTATGAGCCAGGTTCTGTGCTGTTTGCATTCATCATGAGATCCTTGCATATTCTGAAACAGAGAAAAGAGAAAAGACCTCTGAGAAAGGAAATGCTGTTTCCCATTCTGTCCACAAGGTGTAGCTACTGACACAGCCTCCATCACTTGCTTTGTAGACAGAAAGATGGTCAATAAGTTTCAAACCGCTTTCAAAAGTAAAATGATTTGTCTCTGAAGGCATTGGAAGTTGAAACTAAAAAAGAAATAAAAAATGCCCCAGTAGTCATTTTCACGTAAAAACCACATAAATATGTAACGCTAAATCATGCTAATAGATGCAAGTATTTTGGCCAACTAAGTATTTCAGTATTCACAAACCTGACAAAGATATCAGGCATGAACACATCACATTGCAGTGTGAAGAATTGAATAAAAAAAGCTATAAAATATTCGCATAAAAAAATACATTGAACACGTCATCTGCAATAACCACAAGCTACGAGGCTGATAAGCCAACAAGAGTAGTCCTGAGTGTGTACACGTGCGTATGCGCACATCATTCAAATTCAGCAGTGGTGGCCGCTATATGGGAGGATGTCCTCCCCGCCGTCCATTCATAGGCCGTGTGTTAATCTTATTGAGAGAGGCAGAGAATAGAATGTGCCTGGCCTCAGCCCAAGGACAGGGATATCTTGTCTTTAAAAATGATATCTCCCTCTTCAACACAAAAATATATAAACACATACAACAGTAACACACACACACACACGCACCGATACACTTTCACCACACACACACATGCATAGAATAACATGAATGATTCATATTTGCAGTGATCTTCAAGCTCTTTTACATCATGAGGACAATAACATATACCCCAACTCAAGCAAAAAACTATATAAAAAAAGCAAAAACCTTGAGCCAAACTCAATCTTTTGGCAGAAACTCTTGACCAAATGTTCCAAGCCTTCACCTCCAGGGACTGACTAACTGCAGCGAGAGGAGGTGAAGAGTTGAGAGGAGAGGTGTTCACAAGGGGAGAGGAGAAAGGCGGGGAGGATTGGCAGGGTGCTGAGATGGGGGCTCTTGTGTTTTTCAGAAATCAATTTCCAAGTATGAACTTGAATTGAGAGCAGGGTCACATTCTAACTGCTTGGCTATGATAGACATTACCTTTCATACATACGCGCACACACACACAAAGCTCCGGATGTTTTATAGGCTCTGCTGTCTGCCTGCAGGTTATCTTAGCAAGGCAGTGTTTCCAGAGGACACATTGAGTCATGTATATTAATTTGTGTGGTATTATCCATATCGGGGATTTGTCCTTATAAAACTCACACCTTCTAAACTCAAAATGTGAGGTCTTGGCACAAAGCACATTTTGCTTCGAAAAGGTTTATCATGAATCTTCTCCAGGCCTCATCTAGCGATCATCTGTGGCCATAAAGTTAGTGAGGCCTGTCAAACAGCCACCCATGCAGTCAGATAGTGAGAGGGACCCAGGGTGGCACTGCTGGCCAGACACTTGTGCACTTCTAACATCTGCTGTGTGGTTGTGCATCGAGCAAAAGGATGGATTGGATAGCTGAGTCATTTAAATGATCCATTATGTATAAAGTATAAAGAATATGTATACATATAATGTCTAAAGAAGATGTGTTTGACACGTCACTGGATTTTCCTCTTCCTGTCACTGAAGGATTTTAACTGAACTGAGCTTTCGATCGGACACACGGCCGTGAAGCTGAACTGTACATACATTAGCTGCATCAATGACTGCTCGAAGTCTGCAGTCATGGTAATATACCCTCTGGGATTGATGTGTGTGTGTGTGTGTGTGTGTGTGGGGGGGGAGCTGCACTAGTGATGACCCATCATCAATAAGACCACCTGTCCTGGGTAGCACACTCCCTCTGGGAGTGCACAAAGAACTTCTTCACATACACACAGAAACGCACACATACACACACACACACACATACAAAGATTTAGACTTTAGTGTACAATAAATACTAAGCTGAAGACAACTTCTTTATTCGGCTGTTTAATATTTAAATGGGGGACTAGGGGGAACAGAGGCCTGGGAGAGCAGCCTGTGAAGCGTGTCTCCCTGGACCCTCGGAGGCGATGATGTTGGATCTGTGTTCTGGTCCCTGGAGAGGCACCTAAATGTCAGTGCACAGTGTCTCCCTTCCTCTGGAGGCAAAAGTGATCATCTCTATTCACAAGCGTACACCCACACACAATAACATACCTCCAAGGGTCAGTGAGGGAGGCCAGTGAATGTCATGATTTAAATGCCACACACACACACACACACACGTGCACCCACGCGTTTACACACACACACACACACACACACACACACACACACACACACACACACACGTACGTACGCATGCACAAAATGAGACACACAAGCAATCAATCAAATTAATGAGAGTTTCATTAATCGCATCACTAATGTGGACTCTAAAGCGGCTTTGACCAACAGTGCCTTTTATAGCACGTTTTGTCAATAACGCCCAGCATGATCAATAAAATAGATAGGGATTGAATTATGGTTTAAGTAACCATGGACAGAGTAACTGAGCCAAGATAATGTAAAGGTCCCCAGATCTTGGGAAATAAATCAACAGACAATCTATGGAATAATGGATTTAAAACTGAGATGCAGACTGAGGGGTAGAATAATTGATGAGCGAACTCTCCTCTCCTTGTTTCAATACTGACTCTGCCCCACTTTCCTTCTTTCCTCTTCTCTCTCTACCTCTTTCTCTCACCGCCTGCCTTGAACTGATCTCTGTCTTCTTTGTTTTTAATCTCCCCATGTGCCCCACTCCTCCTCGGTTGTCCCTGTCCTCCTGCAGTGAAACAGGGGAAACAGTCTTTCCCTTTGTGTTGCATTGGCATTTCCAGTGTTTAATACCAGTGGAATATATTTGGAGAGGGGCCAATCAATACTCATTCTCTGGATCCCGACACAGTCTGAGCTCTGACATTTCAGCCGTTTGTCACGGCGAGGTGACAGGCACCTGGTCGAGGAGCCGGCAACATCTCCAAGCTCACCGAGCTCATCTCGTTTGCTTATTATCAGCTAAGTATCTCCTGAGGTGCCACCAGGACGTACAGGAAAATGCAACCAACATACAGAAAGCACAGTCCTTTACTCTTGCCATGGACAGGAGGCTTCAAATGACAAAGCACCACAGACACGTCCTTTTCATTAGCCGCTCAGTCACTTGAACACTTCCTCCCTCTCCGACCCATTTTCAGGAAAACCATTGTACACAAACCCGTTACCTTCTTACTGTGCTGACCACGGCTGGGGGAAAGTGGAGACCATGATACTACGGTGATCGATACACGGAGAGATCCATACTACTAAACAATGCAGCTGTAGTAAGTGCATGTGAACAGGCCTTCCTACCCAGCCAGTGGAATCATTGATCCTGTGTTTTATATCAAACCCTCTATGCAAGTAATACTGTAATGCGAGCCAGCAGAGTTGAGCTTTCCAAGAGATGTCAGGGACGCATTCCCCTCATGCAAGGGCAACCTGAGTCCATCTCGACTGACTCGCCACTAATGCTCCTTGTTTGGAATTTGGAGGCCATCCATCTCAGTTGGCCACAGCAGAAGGAAGCTTTGCTCGGCATAGTGTGCCGCTCTCTCGCAAAACAACAAAAACACGCTCGAGACATCGCACAGTGTTTGCTCTCCGGACTGCCTCGACATCTGCTGGAGGCCGAGGTATTTTGAAAGTACACAGCCATTAGATGTATCTGATCAGAGCGTTTGTTTTTGAGACGTTCAAAAATGAGTTGAGGTGTTTTTTCACCTGGTGTAAACTGTGATACAGTAACTCTGCTGTTGAGGTAGCTGAGGTGCAGCGGAGCTCGTCTTGCATTCGGGAGGGAGCAGCTAAGCCTGCTGAGACTGTCAAAAGAGAAGCTGCGCTGGGCCCTGCCATACCTTAATTCCAGGAGACTTGTGATTGTGATTTCTCTGCTTAACCTTCCTCATCTGCTGTTATTGCAGCAGGCATCGTGAGGCAGCATGTCTTTATTGGGGCTGCTTTGTGAGTGATTGAGTATATTACCCTCTCACCAGAACCACGTCTCGGAGGAATGCTTACATTGGCACCGGCTCCTGTAAACAGGAAGTTTCAAATGCCCGTTTCCAAACGAGATGAATTAACGGTGCTTGGAAATCATTATATATGAGGCTGTTGTTTTTCCAACAGTAGCTATTGTGGCTGGGTGGTGTGCAGTCAAGGTCAACATTCTCCTTATACAAGATCTATGGGAAAATGACAAGGTTATGAATGGTATAGACATGTTTTCTGTTTTAATGTGACAGGCAGTCAAAAGCTTCTGGATGTCGATGACCAATACTATTTACCCTGTGTGTGTGTGTGTGTGTGTGTGTGTGTGTGTGTGTGTGTGTGTGTGTGTGTGTGTGTGTGTGTGTGTGTGTGTGTGTGTGTGTGTGTGTGTGTGTGTGTGTGTGTGTGTGTGTGTGTGTGTGTGTGGTGGGGTTGTGGGAGGCTCTGGTGGGGCGGGAGGGTATATGAGTGTGGGAGTGTGCATGGTTACACAAACAGGTCTCGAGTTTCATCCCTGACCACTCCAAAAGGATCATGGGATTTAACATTTCCTGTAGACAGAGGTCATATCCTGTAGGACAGCCTGCAGCCCAGTGGACTGTGGACTGTGGAGACTCTATCTGCGAACTGAACTCCCCTCTCTATCCTCCCAAGTGCTCATCTCTCAAGACCTGGATGCCCAGCTCCTGTATCCACCCCTGCCTCCACTTCCCAAGTCCTTCCACTGATCCCTCAGAGTGCCCTTGTTGCATTATGAAAGTATCCCCTACGGCATTTAATATCATGCATAATGCATAGCGGCATATTAAAATGCAGATGTATCTCAAATGTTACATAAACTTTACTTCTATGGACTGTTTCCAACGAATTCAACTTGAGTTAATGTCTACAGAAAGCCCTTACACTGCACAAATACATCTGCGTCTGTACAGCATTACATCCCCTCACTAAAGGGCTCAGCAAGCAAGAGTATTTCCATCTACACATTACAGTGTGTGCAAGTGTCTGAAAGACAACATTTGCGTAGGTTCACATATGCAAAAAAAAACTAGAAACTGCAAACTCAGTTTACGTTTCACACTGAGGTCTTCGTTATCATCTGAGCTCCGCACAATCAACCCCCCATCCCCACTCCCCCCCCCCTCCACCGTCCTCTCTGCAGCTCCTACCGCTGTTGGACCTCATCACACTGAATTGTACACAGGCCTTAAAAGGCAGTGTGTGTGTACCGTGGTCTACAGCGTAGACACCTCCTTGAGATGAAACGCACACTGGCTCCAGTGTAAACAGTCCGCAGAGAATGGAATCTTTTTTTTTTTTTAAGCGAGTGGGATTATTGTGAGAGGCCACATGTCTGCCTCTCACCCAGCCTTCACAAGCATGTATGATTCATGCCATTTACAGCTGTGTGTGTGTGTGTGTGTGTGTGTCACCGAGGCTCTGCCGGTGCCTCTGGAGGGGAGGACGGTGGAGTGTGCGTGGATCTGCGTATGTGAGTAAAAAAAACGGGTTTGTCTGGGTGTGTGAGTTACACAGCATGGGGGAGAGTGTGTTTGTGCACACGTGTGCAGGGATGTGAATGTACACATTCATTTTAAACACACACTCACCCACTGTGTGTTTACATGAATGTCTGTGAGACTGAGTGAGTAAATGTGTATTTGCATCTGTGAATGAGTAGTTCTGTGTGTCTGTCGGTGTGTGTGTGGTGGGGGCGGGGGGCTGCACGCACAGATGAGAGCCGTGACTGAGGGACCTTCACGGCTCATTCACAGCTGCACTTCACCGGTCTTACGGCACACTGCGGTCCCCAGGACAGTCCCCAGCCCCAGCAGATCCGTAAATAAACCAGCCCAGCCTCCCATCATCAGCAGCCATCCAGCCATGCCATGCACAGCCAGCCAACAGACTTGATACACGTTGCACACATCGGCTCAAAACCTAAACTCAGTGCTTCCTTGAAAGGTTCACAGAACCATGTCAGGGACACTGACAGTAGCAGCCTACAGTATGCTTGTCTGAAGCAGGTGCTCTCCCAGTCCATACCATGCTGAATGTATAAGCAGCCCTCTCTGAGAGCCTGTGTTACATATGCTGACAGAGCTTTCTGGCACTACAGGAGATGAGCTTCACCAGACGCACTACACACACAAATGAAGCTGTCCATCACTGCAAGAAGCTGGATATTTGTATTATATTTCTGTGTGTGTGTGTGTGTGTGTAAGTGCCCATTTATGCTTTAGGAATGCAGAATACTCATCTTCTTAGATTCTTGTATCCTGAAGATCTGTAACATGGTGTCTATATACAGCAGTACAGCTGTTTATAACAATTGACATAACAAGACGAGTGTGTGTGTGTGTGTGTGTGTCTGTGTGAGTGTGTGTGTCTGTGTGAGTGTGTGTGTGTCTGTGTGAGTGTGTGTGTCTGTGTGAGTGTGTGTGTCTGTGTGAGTGTGTGGCCACAGGGCATGAACTTTTAATGTAAGCTTTTACACAGTATGGATCCTGGGCTTTAAGATTGTTGCACTAAATAATGGGTGATTTAAAGATGCCACCTTTGGCTTGTTTCCTTTGAAGGATTGATGTATGTTTTCGTGGTGATTTGTTTGTGTGCGTGTGTGTGTGTGTATAATGAACAGAATTGTGAGGACAATATAAATTGTTTCTGTGGTTGTTTCCCCCTTTAAACTCATTGAGGGGGAAATGCAATACTTTAAAGAACACTGCCAGGCAGACCCGTGCAACCGTTCAGAACTACCAACGTCGATTCAGAAAACATAATACCCTTAGGAGAGAAAGACTCCTTTAATTCCTTCAATGTTAACCTTTTTTCAAATTTGCATCCCAGTGTGAAATTGAATTTGGAAAGCTTTTAAAGTCAAACTCCATTCATGGTGTCCAAAAAACACGCACACACACAACACACAACACACAAATACCCCCCCCCCCCCCCAGTGGGTAGGAAGCGCATGACTTAGTATAAATTATAATTGATACACGACCAGTACGCCTACGGTCAAGTAGCAAAGTGAGGGTTTCATTGCCTACAACTGCATACATCACAGTCTGCCCGCTGCCTAATGGGCCTTGAATACTAATGGTGACGGGCCGCTGATCGATGAGCCAGGGCCAACATATCAGCTCTGAGCCGCCTGCTGCTGCAGGGAGCATGTGCGGAACAATACCCACCAAATCTCAACACGGGGAAAACCTCTTCGCTGCCGCATCTGGTTTCTCTACAGATACTCGGCAAACGTGTCAAACCTGCACTGCATCACAAGAGACTTCTGACAGGGAGAGAAGGAGAGAAAAAGAAGTTGGTGAGAGTCTACTGTGGTGTGAGAGGGTTGTTTTACATAAACACACAAAGGTGTTCATGACATGCGATGCCTCACTTCTGATTGGCATGTATGTGGGTTTAGCATTTTAGTGTTTAGTGTTTTGGCACAATCCTCAGTAGACACACATCATACAGATACATGTAAACGCATATGACAATTCAATTGCTTAAGTGTAAATGGTAAGTGCCTAAAATATGTTCATCTGTACTTTACTTATTTCCCATCAGAGAGTATTTACATTTCCACAACATACTCTTATCTATATGCAACCCAAGTTTGAGCTCTTCCAAAACGGAAAAAATAGAGAAAGCAAGGAAAAAGGGGGGAGACAGAGAGAGTTCCCCCCGCAGGATTGCCTTGGCAACACTTCTTTTTTTATCAACAGTGAAATTTTCTCCCCTTAAGGACACTCTGGAGAGGAGCTGCTCTCTGGCCCTCACACACAGTAAAACCTCCTCGGGGAGGCCATATTAGTGCAGACAAATGTATTACACAGCCGCCTCAGGGGTGACTGAAAGACCCTTCACTTAAAATACACCCTTTTCTCTCTCTATCTCGCTCTTTTCCTCCTGCTCCCTGTCTCTCCATATTCCGTGGCTTTCTAATCTCCCTCACTGTCGGACGCTTTTTTGGTGCTCTGCTGTAGGCCCGTGTCTCTCAGCGTTAATCCCCCTCCTATAATGGACTCTAATGCGATGCTAATGTCGAGGTGAGCCCAGTTGGGGGGATGTAAAAGATGCTGTCGCTCGTTGTCTATGTTCCAGATGTGGGGAGCTGATGGCATTACCCACAAACACACACTCGGGGCAACACATCCAGCAGAGGACCGCTCACTCTCAGCTGGAACAGGAAGGTGTCATGTTTGGAATACCCATAATCTTTGCTTAAGTAAAAGTACCAATACAGCAATGTAAAAATACTCCATTACACACAAGTCCTGCATGAAAGTATCAGCAGCAAAATGTAGTTAAAGTCTTAAAGAAAACGTACTGTTTATTATGACATCATTAGATTATTAATACTGAGGCATCAGTGTGCAACCAGCATGTTACTGTTGTAGCTTCTGGAGGTGTAATTAGTTTGAACTACTTTATATACAGTTTTACATACAGGGACACCAGATACATCTGAGGGGTCGTGAGATTAATGGGAGAGGAAAGAAAAAACTAAGTTCTGATATACAAATCTGTTTTTAGGCTTTTTCTTTAATCTTTAATGTATGGATCATTTGATTATGTATTGAAATGAAACCATGTGAGGGGGAAACCAAGTTTATCGGGGGGAAAATTACTAGGCCTATTTGGTGGAGCTGGTAACAACTCATATGCATCTGAAATGTGACTACACACTGTTTTTTGTAAGACGTCAGAAACCAAAAAGGTTGGAAAACTTGTTATATTATCCATTGTGTAAAATCTTAAAAGAAACTAGTAACTAAAGCTGTCGAATAAATGTAGCGGAATAGAAATATGTCAATATTTAGTACGATATTATTTCCTTCTGAAATGGACTGGAGTGGAAGTATAAAGAAGCATGAAATGGAAATCCTCAACGTACAAATTCCTCACAATTGTACTTAGACTAAATGTACTTACAGTAGTTGCTTTCCACCACTGCCATAAAGCTTGTCACTAGCTGTTAGCAGTTGGATGAAAACAAGTGGAAGTGCGTACAGTAATTATCTCCTTTTGCTAATGCTTAGCATTTGAATGTAAGCTTGTGTGTATGTGTGAATAAAAGAGCAAATATGAGAGTGAGAGTGTGTATTGATACATCTTCAGCCCCTCCTTCACCAAATGTCTTCCTCAAAGTGAAAACGCACTTCATGCTGAGCACACAAATCCGTGCTACTTGAATTCCAAACACACTGTCCTGGTGCCACACACATGAGGTCACTGGCGGCACGCTGGCCTGAAACTGCGGAGAAGCAGGACCACAAGCAGACACTGCTGTGACATCATGCTGGCACTGCGGTTTGGGCTGCGGGCCGCCTTGGCCCACACGGGCTCATGTGTCGGTATCAGCCAACTTTCTCTACGAGAATATCTCTTTTCACGCAGCGCTATTGTGAAAGAAGATGGGAAGTGAGCAGCTCATTGTCAGGGTACCTGCTACAGTGGCTTTGGTAGTTTTCTCAAAAGAGAAAAGCATTCAAAGAAGATATTTATAGAAGGGGATTTTCTGAACCGTAATAATGAGTTCCTGGACATAGATGGATTATTAAAACTGGCATACCTAGCTAGCTCTTATATTTGTTCTTTATCTGCCGCTGTACACAGTTAGGTTATGCATTCATAAAGGTGATATATGCAATTTAAAGTGTATCATGATGCATGAGATACTGTTAGAATGACAAAATAATACAGATGTATAACAGAGATCCTTGCACAGACTTTACTATAAAAATAAAAATAAATCCATGTTAGTAGATCTATATAGACTCATTTATTCCTGCCGTTAGGTACAGTGGTAGGATACTGGTAGAAAGTTGTGTGAAGGGTTAAAAGCAAAGCCCCAAAGAAATCAGCACGAGAGAAGCTCTTGCTACTCCACTGATTGGCCCTCCAAGTGGAAAACAAATTGGTGCTTCACAAATCCAACTCTGACTAGACCCATCTCTTTGATGAAAAATACCTGTGCCCAAACAAAAAGACCTTCACACTCAACAATGTTGTTTTGACCTTACTGAAGACATAAGCCTTAAAACATTTAGATGTCTGCCTCTGGAACAGTGAAATACAGAGAGAGACAGAGACACAAGCAGACACCAAATCTTATCTTCTTAAATTTCCTTTACTCTCAGAGTCACTCATAGAGTTTAAAATTGAGACCAAACAAGACCAAAACAGCCGATCGGTTTCACTGGGGCTAGACGGCACTGCCAAGGGCCAGGGCATTGTTCCGACAGAGCCATCGATTCAAGGCCCACTCAGATGTCACGGTAACGGATGTGGTCGAGAGGAGGGCAAGGGCGAGCCGTCTTTCACAGAAACTAAATGAAACCCAAACTCAACCTCACACGCTCACTCATACACACGGGACAGCTTGCCTCCAACTCAGATCCACTACATATAATCACCAAAAGTCTGTCTTCTCTCTGGGCTACAAAGTAAACTGGCTGCAAATGTTCCCAACACACTTTTTTTCTGTAGTCATGATTACATCTTTCGATTTACTAAGACCCTGATATCAGCCTCTGTCTTTTGTAAGAAGCTGACATTCTCCAGTGAAGAGATTGGCCATTAAAACACAATCAACAAACTACAGGTTTCCCCCAAGTATAGCCTGTGACTGAAATTAAGAGTGGCTGCTAGAAAACTGGCATTTGAGAGTATTTGCATTGTCCTTTCCCTATCAGTTATTGGGACAAGGCTGATTTCATTTTCATACAAAGGCAGGGGGGTAGACAGACAATCAGACTGATGTATAATTATTGTAGAATGATTTTTAGATAAACAAAAGAATACAAAATAGTCAGTGCAAAACCTTTCCTTTCAATTTATTTTGGAGCGCAGCTGATAAAAGTAGGTAATTCAGTCGACTACTTGCTGACTCTGAGAGTGTCTTGAATTGCGTGAGCAGTCTCAGATGCTGTACATCTTAGAGTGGAACCAGGGCTCATTACGGGCTGATTTGACATCTGCAGGCCACATCAAAGATAGGAAGGGTTCACCCCAATCAAATATTAATTGACTGTGTAATGATGGAAAATAAGCAGAAAAACAAGACTCAGGATGCGCTGTTGATGTGCTTTCCAGTGGAAAACATATGGATGAGAGGAGAATGCTTCCTGCTCTGACGTGGAGATACGATAGAGGCTGCAGATTGGTCTACATTTGGGAATATGAAGCGATACCTGCATCCCAGTAAGTATGTACAAGGCTCACACTAATCCCAAACTCTCAAACAATACACTAAACCCTGTTTCCACATTACATTTCCCTCACATCAGTAGACTTACAAACTTTCAAACACTTTAAAAAGCTAATTTCTCATTTGCCCTTATGGCTGTGTGTAATGAATATTCAATCAAGAGATGAGTTGTGTTTATTTGAAGGAAATAATACCACCATGCAAGCATGAATAATTTCAGAGATTTTCCAAGAGAATTAACAGGACTTCTGTTTCATGCTGATACGCGGCTGTGTGTGCGTGCGTGCGTGCGTGCGTGCGTGAGTGTGTGTGTGTGTGTGCGCATGCGGGTGGGCGTGTGTGTGCAGACATGCATGAGTGTCTGTATCTGCTTGTCACTTCACGGAATCTTAAGTCAAAACGCTACGAGGATATGTGAGGATGTGGGTTAGAACAAGGTCAAATTGAAAGGCTCCGAAAGCCATGAGACTATGCTCTGTTCTCACCAGCCGTGTGCATCCATCCAGGGATGAAACACGCGCCTCCACGGTGCTTCTTTGAGGATCAGCCAGATTGGAATGCATGTTATGTTTACAGATGGACACACCATGTTTGAAAGTTGCAGAAGCACCCCAACAGGGAACATCATTCATCAGGCATCCTGACTGACTCCTTATCCTATCAGAGTTGAAGAGTTATTCACGGTCAGGTGGTAGGGGTGTACAAAATAACCGATACGTATCGATATCCGTTTTTAGCGTGTAAGATACGACTACATCGATGCGTGAAGTCCCGTATCGGTATTAAAATTACATAAACCGGTCTTTGCCCGATTTAAAAGTTATGAACCGGTTCACAAGCGTTTGTCTCTCCGTTGCAATGCTACGCAAAACTCTCACTCACTGACCTGTTGCATTTGATCTCTGTCAGAACAATGACAGCCAAACATGAACAGTCATTGGCCAAAGCCCGCATAGCATAAGACATCTCCCATTCATTTCAATGGCCAATACTATGCTAGCTACACTATTCATTTCAATGGACAATGCTATGCTAGCTACGCTATTCATTTCAATGGCCAATGCTATGCTAGCTACTTTAGCCAAGGAAGATAAATCGTTGTTGATTGCGTGATTCTACAGACATCCTCGGATTTAAATAATTATAATAATAATAAATAGGAGAATATTTGTATCATTAACAATTATGATTAACATTTATAGTCATGATTCCGAGACCGAGCCATCGTGATAATAAAAGCACTATCCGAACACTGCAAATGGAAGTGAATGAATAAATAAGCACTAAACTCAATCGCGTGGATATAGCCATAGTGGAATAGAATGGACACATCTACATTCTGCAACAGTACCTCCACCTCTGCACCGGTGAAATTAGGTCTGGGTTTACCAGTGCTTGCTTTGACATGATTTGATCAGTCTGAAATTGCTTTCGCGTTGCTGGTGGAGTGTGCACACATTGCAATAGCATGCCCTTATAAGGAGTTGGCGGGGCGTTTCTGTATGCAAGTTCAGGTGCATGAGAAAGCACGTTCAATTAAAGAATCAGTGCACAGCTAATAAAACTTTGGAGGTTTAAGAACACATTTCCAGGCGTTCATGAATCTGGCAGAGATCTTTTCTGAGGTTGGGAAGAAGATTTTTAAGAAAATGTTCGAGAATGAGGTCCATTGTTTCCTCACAACGCATTGTTTTCAATTATTGAACCGCATCGAATCGTACTGAATCGTTTTTTTATCAACATGCATCTTTTCTTGTATCGTATCGTGGCCATGTATCGAGATACGAATCGGATCGTCTTTTTCATGAGAGATTCACACCCCTATCAGGTGGTTTATATTATTACTACATTTGATTTATTTTTAGACCAAAAAGATTTTGCTGAATTAGAACTCTTTGATGATTATTTATCCCACACATTCTCAAACAGCCAAGAACATGCTGCAGAATCAATACAAATGTAGTTCCATACTTTAAAAAAGTTAAAGGAATTGGAAGACTGAGATATGACCAAAAATGTGTAGATGGGAACAAACAAAGAAATGGACTAATGAAAGACAGAGGCAGAATCAGAAGAAAAAGAATGAATGAAGAAGTGACTGCGATAAAGTTAAGGGGCAGTGAGTGAGGTGACTGTGGTGCTGAGTGCTGTATGGTCCAGTGGCCCTCAGACTCATTGCTCAGCACTGAGAGGGGCCGGTAGAGCCAGGAGCCAATGAAGGGTGGCGAGTCCATCAGGCAGAGTGACAGCCGCAACACCAAGGTTGCTCTGGCGCCCGCCAACACTCCGGACAAACGAGCACAGACCAGTCCACACAGAATCGCCAAACAATCCATCTGGCCAAATCAGGATTCCGAGCAAATATGCACCTCATATTCTGAGTATTGTTCTTAGAGCTGGTTTTTGAGCCTGACTATGTGAAACTAAGACAAACCAAATAAGCAGATTAATAGAGGAATCTGTGTGTTACAGTGCAGATGAGGACCGCAGGCGGAATTAAAAGCAGATTTGCCCTGGAGGTTGATTACAGAGCTGATCAAAGCCATCTCTGGTCAGTCACATCAGATCAATGGCACTATACGAAGCCAGATGCTTTTTCATTTCCTACTCTGCAAAATGTCTGCCTCAATCTCTCATATCAAAGAAGAAGAGGGGTAAAATGTGAGAGCAGTGGAGGAAGAGAGCGTTTAAATATGAGGGAGTGAAAGAGGGGAATTTTGGTTTGGGGGAAAATATTTCGTGACCTCATTCTGTTCCCCCCATTATTAGAAACAAATGAATAATTCAACTTGCTACTTCCTCTATCAATTCCCCTCAAGAAGGCCGATGAAGATGTAGGAGAGGGTCCCTTTTGAATAAAACATTTGAACTTTCCCAAGTTCATTTGGTCTAATTTGTTCTCACTGACTCACAAATCTTTGATACTTTGATCAGCAAACGTAAGAGTTGTGAGACAGACCCCCCTTGCTCAGCAGGAATGACTGCATACACACCACTGCGTCCACAGCCCTATCAGATGCACACGCTCCACTTTTAGCTGTTTTCAGCATTCAATGAAGGTGGATGGGACGGCAGCGCACAGGCACATAACTGTACATTGTGTGTGTGTGTGTCTGTGTGTCTGTGTGTGTGTGTGTGTGTGTGTGTGTGCACCCTTCAGGGTCAAGTTCACCCTTCACAGTAAAGGAAATCACTGACATCTATAAGCAGGCAGAGAGCTCTACGAGATATGCCAATATCAAGCTCACACTCAGCAGTAGAGGAGCTGGGAGAAGACTTCAAATCAAGGGAAACAGACACCATGAGTGGAACACCATCAGATATCACCAGGGCCCGTTGGAAGAGAACGCAAAAGACACAACCAGTAGACTTCAGATAAAAACACTTCCTGCAAAGAGCAAAAGACACAACCAATAGACTTCAGATAAAACGCTTCACGCAAAGAGCAACAAGTTCGGAAAACACGGAATTCTCCTTTGGCATATCCTTGCTTGATAGATGACCTTTCCAAGCTACAAGGCCCTCACTAATGAGCCTGGCTCAATGTGGATCAAAGGCGCATTTTTAAGGTCTCCAGTATATTTGGTACAAAATGTCATTTGGTAATTTATGCAAAAGATGCAAACAATCTCAATGGCCTTATATTTGCTCATTTCCAGCAAAAATAAATGAATCTGCATGAAGCATAAAAAGCCTCCAGTCCAAGAATGAGGGGAGCGATAGTCTAGTATGTTCGCAGGTGAAGGACAATAACAAGACTGTGGAAACCTCGGCTGATTAAAGTTGAGTACACCACAGATCATCGAATCACCACTCCATTAAATAAGCCTTGTTATAAATGCTCTTTTCCTTCATGAGCTACTGTGATGGACATTTATGAGATTCCACTTGATGAAAATCAGTGAGCGCTCTTTTCCACACAGAAGCAGGATCATTTTCACAAACTTTCCATTACCCTCACCCCCCCCCCAAACTCTCCCCTCGCAACACATGCACGCACACCATGCATTAAATTAGCAGTCTATCAGCTGAGCCAACAATCCCCTCCACCCCTGAAAAAAAGGAAACACTGCTAACGGTAAAAGCAGAGGCAATTATCCACTCATATTCACAGGCTAAATGTGCTGCTGCTCCAATCAGGGAGTGTGTGTGCCTTGATAGCTGCTAATTGAACTTAATGGGCATCTTCCTCTTCCAGAAGAGCTGAGTCCATAAATCACAGATATCTGCAGCTCCTTGCTCTGTTTAAACTCTTATTTCCCCATTAGACCTTAAGACCTGCCTCGGATTACGGCCCAGCACATAACTCACCACCACCGCCCCCCACTCACAGACACACACACACTTTCTCTTTGTCTATGCATATCTCAGTGTGTGTCCTCTGCGGCTGGATGATCTCCCCCTGATTAAGAGGCGAGGCATCAATCCTCTGTAAGGTGAATCTAAGAGGTGAGGGCAGAGATCTCCCCCCTGCAAGGCTGCTTAGCACAGCACTAAACACCAAATGGCTTTTTGATGGACGACCCTCGAGCCCTGGGACTGCATTAGGAGATTTGGTGCGTTCCAGAATGCATCGCACAACACCAAGCCGAAAAAAAAACTAAATCTGATAAGTCTCTACATATTGTATACATGTGCACATTAAGGGCGAATGTGCTAAGTCACTGTTGAGTTGGCAAGGTTTCATTAATTCATATCAATTAATGTATTAATTAGCTTTAATAAACCATGAGCATTAGCATAACAAACCGTGAGTAATATTCACAGTTCATGGTTTGTTTATCTCTTCAATTAAGACTTTTGACCTGCTTTGTGAGGAATAGTTTTGAAAGGTGTGAACAATCTCGATTGTATGGTCTTAGCACCTGTGCCATCATTTTGGGGAGCTGGAATGTGGTATAAGGTTGTCTGACACACTTATTCCAAAAGCAATTCACAATCCGAAATTAAACCTGGCTGTCCCGGAGGAGGCTGGATTTCAATAACGGAGAAATCATGATCCGTTCAAACCCAATTTACCATCCTTTGATTTCAATTCCAAGCTTGTCCATGTCCACTGAAAACATCCTGATTAATCGTGAAATTGCTTTTTCCTAATAATCACCAAATTGTGTGCTTACATTATGAAGATCAAATAATGTTGAGGATGAAAAGGGAGCCCAGTTCAACCTCAAGAAAGGTTGACGAGAGCCATCACACCCAGAAAGCCTTGCCTGCCAGAAAACTCAGAATATCTAAATATTAATGGAAAAGGAACCCAATGACCATGGATTGTGAACTACTGTATATATTCAGTCACAATGTAGTTTGTTGACTAAACCACAAATGAAATACATCAACCATAATTATAATTATATCATAATAATCAAATATAACACTTCGTCATTCACAACAACAACAAAATTCCACTCACACCTTGATATCAATGCAAATGGTCAAGGCAGTATTTCAGTTATCATTATGTTTGTGTGAGTCAGAGAATAACCCATATACATATATACACTGAATGTTTACAGATTGAGCTCACAAAAAGACAATAAATAAACAAATAAATCTAAACCCTGAGGTTATTTACTGGAAATGATTATTAATCATATCTACCCCACATGTATACAACCCTGCTGTATGATGGATAGCACAGCTGTGTGAGAAATATGAAAATGCATTAAAGTAAGAATTTCAATACTGCCATGTGGTTGTTCTGCCCAAGGCCTGATGATATTTCCCATAATGACAGTTTTCTCAAAGCACACAGTTGCCTGCTGAGTAATAGGGTTGGGAGTGACATTTCAAATTTGATTTGGGGGTAAACAGTGGCTTGGGGGTTAATTACTTTTCAATTCTAGTAATTCAGCAAGAATTTGCCCCGCCAAAAAAGTGGAAAGCTCTCTCTTGAAGAACATTTGAATGATTTCCATTCCAACATTTTTGAAGAAATTGAACCCCACCCCAGGACAAAGTGCAGTCAAAATGATCTAGAAAATCATCTTAAATTGTAGCTCCTGAAAAGACCAAGGCCTCTTTGATATTCCCCAGAGCAATCACTCCATGCAGTGAGCCTCCCCCAGCACACTTTCCAACAGATCTGCCCTGTTGGACTCACTCCCCAGGGACTTCACCCATGAACACGTATGGGGGGTAATGGAAACATATTTTGTGGATTACAGCCCAATGCTAATTTTGGAGCGGCTTGTCAGAGCGGCTGTTGAATCAGCACCCGATCAGAGAAATGCTAGCTGCGAGCAGAATATGAAAATAGTACATGGAGACGAACACAGCGAGATGCGTGTGGGCAGGCATGACATATTCTATTAAGTAGCACTGTTAGAGAACTCCCACGTTCTGAGAACAAATTTCCCCAATGAACCCTTATTAGGTTAATGGCAGAGGTTTTGGCAAGGCTGAGACAATGGAATACACCTACTTAACCTACAGTAGCTCTGAAGCTGCCTAATAAACATGGCACGTCCCCAGGGAGAGACAGCCGTGAGACAGGAATGATATAGCAGGAGGAGTGGAGAGAATGAAAGAGGGTGACAAAGAGAAGAGGGTTACGGTTATCAGTTACATTAAAGTATGTCTGTGTGTGTGTGTGTGTGTGTGTGTCTGTCTGTGTGTGTGTGTGGGCATTTCCCTAAGCTTTCCCATTTTAATTGCAATTAAACTAGAGCACCTTGTCAACACAGGCCACTCATGCCAACTTGGAAGGTCGTTGAATAACGGGGAGCACATCCAAGCTCTGCACAGCCAGAAATCCTTTCGACTCAAGCATCAGGATTTATCAAACCATGTAAAATGCTCAGATGTGCTCAATTGGCTCTATTAGTTCATCTGCATTTGGCAGCCTGGTAAGGGCTTCATTTTGAGTCTCTCTCAAAAGTGACAAGAGGAAAACTGACCTTCTGACCAAACTCACACTTGACTTTCCAGAGACTTCCGCCTAACAAGGACACACGAGCAGGAATCAAAGTGGGTTTGCAAATATTACTGCCGGACTGCCAGCATTATTCATCTTTATTGTCCAATTACTGAACGTCACACCTGATTGCAGGCCTGCATTAAAACAACAGCATAAACATGTGGGCACAGGATATCATCCATAAACTAGAGATGCACTCCCGCAAGAAAATGCAAATGTGATTGTGCCACTGTAGCAGTCGCCCGTTGCATACGGGAACTTGGATGTACGTACGTGGATGCTAACACTTCGCCCTGAAAGAAGGGTTTGACTCTCCTACCACCTGTTGGATGAGCAACAAATATAATCTTGAAGAGCAGTGATTTCCTAACACCAATGACTCACTGACATGTTAAACCTAATACCAATGACCCACTGACGTGTTGAACCGAACACCAATGACACACTGACCCACTGACGTGTTGAACCGAACACCAATGACCCACTGACGTGTTGAACCGAACACCAATCTAGTCCAGAGTATCTTTGCCCTGAAAACAGAGGTGGTTATAACCTAACAACAGACAAAGTGTGTAACAGAATGGAACTTGACTTGCAGGGTCCAAAGAAGGGGGAAGTAATCAAGCGCTGCACTGTGCACACAAAGTTGAACACAAGATGAATTTGAATTATGTTGATGCCAAAAAAAAAACGTTTATTGACGTGACTTCAATAAACCCAAGCTAGATGGCCCTTACGGCAATAATTAGCCTACGGTGAACTGACGGCCAACACTATCAGTTCTCTCGCTTTCAGTTCAATTAAGTTCAAATAGACTTGCTTTATTGACATTACCATAAGGAACAGTATTGCCAAAGCACACTTGGGGAACAAAACACATACATATAGGCTATATAGGGATAAAAAAGAAAACAAATTGTTTTCTGTTTTGTCACACATGTATCTAGGTAGATGGATCTAGGTAGATATACTGTACTTCCCCAACCTACCAATGCCAATCTCTCTTAAAAAAAAGGCAAACCTGACTTAGCCCCTGATCTTTTCAATAGCTAGAGACGCCCCTGGTCTGATCATTGTAGACATGCACTGGTTCAGATGTTTGTTTTGCACCATGTGTGAGGTCCGGTGTGTCCTTGACTAGCATAGTGTGTGTGTCAGTGATGTGTGTCCTTGACTAGCATAGTGTGTGTGTCATTGATGTGTGTCCTTGACTAGCATAGTGTGTGTGTGTCAGTGATGTGTGTCCTTGACTAGCATAGTGTGTGTGTCAGTGATGTGTGTCCTTGACTAGCATAGTCTGTGTGTCAGTGATGGGCATTGCTAAGAATTCTGGTATTCAGATTATAAGGGTTTCTGAGGGCCTCTAGTAGTGATCATGGCTCATGAATTTTCCCTATACAAGTCTGGTTGATCAACATTTTATAACCTACTTAGTTGTATGATGGTCATGTCACAGAAGCACAGGATGGTTGGACTAACAGGATAGGCAGAATTTAACCATCTTTTCAAGCTGCCGTTTACATTGGCGAGCTATTACGGGCAAGAGCAAACTTTCTGAAGTTTGCCAGCTATGTAGACTATGTGTGTCTATTTTAGATATTTGCTGATGACAAACCAAAACAACCGTGATATACAAATGAAATTTCATATCAGCCATATGCCGTGATCAAATACGCAAAATATGGGTAAACATTGTGATATCTGCATCACTAAATTATACAGCCAATTAATGAACCACTTAACATTTCTGCTGATCGTAGTTTTAAATGCTCCGATATGTATGAAAATCTGCATGGTTTTCAACGGGTCGATATAACATAAGGCCACAGTCACTGCTGTAAGTTACGCTAAATCGAATCATTCAAATGGAAACGTTTTCTCTAACCTGCAGTCCTGAGTGTCATGGCTTGTAACAAGATGATAAAGATAGACCATTACAAATTCATCCATACAAAGCATCATTTGTCAATAGCCATTCGAAAATTCAACATAGAGATATCTGTGTGTGTTGTTAAAGTCCTTCATGGTGCTAGGGAACCACCTCAAGACAGCTCGAGCCGACTTCACTTCCAGTGTTTACAAGGTGGTTGCAGTGTGACTTATAGGCTGTTCAATTACAAACCAAAATGTCACGTACAAATTAAATTTCATATCTGACTTGTGCTGTAAGCCTAAATATAATCAACTGGCTAACTAGTTTAGCAGTTATGGAGTTAGCTTGTTACCTTGTGACTTGTGACCGTGTAGGCCTACTTTATGTTCATAATAAGACAGCCATCTTCCACCAATCTGTGACACTCCAAGACCATTGAATTGAACAAAATGCAGATGCTCAGCATACCACTAGAGACATATAACATCCCCCCATTCATTTTCAACGGCAAAATAAGCAATTAAAACTGACAAGGGCCTGTACAAACTGTGTGTGTGTGTGTGTGTGTATCTGTGTGTGTCTGTGTGTGTGGTTATAGCGTGTCACAAATTGCTCACCATCAACCTCCCATGGTAATTATCCCACCCATCTTTCTTCTCAGGCACAGAAGCACAACTCTTTTTGAGATTAAACACACTATGCCAGTGAACCTAAATTACAGTATATGGTTCATGCCTCAATATACATTTTCAATTATTGTGGAAAATGTAATCTCTTATGATTATGCTCTGCAAGGTAAATCACTTGTTTGTGAACTATTTTTCTTCCTTTCTTTTTCCCTTCTCTGGGTCCTTCTATAAAAAGAGGCTTCCTCAGCTGGCATCAGCAGAATAACGCAGTCTGTCAAAGTTGTGGTTAACCTTTCTTGCACCAGGACACCACATCAAAACGTCAACACCAGTCCCCTCCTGAGATGCCGAGCTAGAGAATGGCTCCCTTATCAGAATAAAGCTACGTGGTACATAGCATGAATTATGAAACAAAGGGCATTATTCATCAATGAGAGCCTTTCATTAAGCATGGACAGCCTTCCTCAAGAGTGCTTAAAAAAAGAAAGACAGTCGAAAATAGGACTCCGGTGTCCAATTGTTCTGATATCAAAGCACTTGACAACGATTTCAATGGCTTGAGTATACTTTCAGAAAGGCATTACAGTAAAACACATGGGGAGTGCAGGAGATCATTAGTAGGTATCATACTGGCTCCAGCACCTTGAGTTTTGGCCATTAGTTTTCACACTGCCAGCATTACAATACGGCAGACGACCAGGACAGCTCCCATGATGCATCTTGGCACTCATTTGCTATTATCCTGCCAATCCGCAGTCTCATTAAAGAGCTGAAGATGTTGACTTTACCCATCAATCAACCTCTCAGAGTATTCCCATTGGGTTCTGGCTTGATAAGTTATGTATATGCAAAGTGGCATTGGGCTGTCAGGACCAATTTGAAACAGCTGATCATGCTGTGAGGGCTGTCGGCAAAACCTTTGATTCCAATGACCTCTTCAACAAGTAACTGTCAGTTCAGCCCTTTAACTGCTCTATGGATCTGTCTTTCAGACACATTCACTTTCACCTTCATTTCAATTGTGTCATCACTTGAGTTTCAAAATACTATAGAACTTCAGTAGAATTTCATGCCTTGTCAAATAAACTTTTTTGTTACAAAGCCCTTAATAACATAGACAGAACATCATCACTTTCAAGCCCGCCCTTCAGGTTTCCTCAGCAAAGTCAATCACAGACGATGGCCAGCCATACACTCCCATTTCAAATTGATGTCAGCCACTATAACATGTGGTACTGCTGTTGCAAGAAATACCAAACAGTAAGAATACCTAAATTACAGCATACGGAAATAAAGCCACTATAAACACAAAAAGGGATTTGTGAATGAATGAATAGTAACGGCCAAATGAATATATGAATGAGTGAGTGATGTAGTGAATTGGGTAGGTAAGAAATGAGGGACGTACTGAATGAATGAGACTTAGAGAGTGAATGGATGAATGAGTGAAGTACTGGATGAATGAGACTTAGAGAGTGAATGAGTGAAGTACTGAATGAATGAGACTTAGAGAGTGAATGGATGAATGAGTGAAGTACTGAATGAATGAGACTTAGAGAGTGAATGGATGAATGGGTGAGTAACTGAGTAAGTGGAGGAGTACACTAATAGGTGGATGGATTTTCAAAGAGGCAAAGAGATAGATTCACTGTAAGTCACTGGAGCCAGTCTACAGCAGAAAGTGCTGTTTAGATTAGGTCTGCAGACAACTTTAATCACTTTAATGCATCACTGCACAGAGATCAGATATACAACTTCTATTAACTTTCAAAGCTTTTCATTACAGCACTGTGGCGGAGAAATAACTCTGTATTGGGGTTGGGCTTTGAGCCGGAATGTACCGGAAGATAAAATACGTTTGTTGTGCACCTGTAAAAACTTTCATTCCATTGGGCCACATCTTAAAACCGACTGTTACTTCAGTCATCAAGTGGTTGGAGAATTGAAAACATGACTGAGTGTTGACAGGGGCTGTTTTTGAGCTGGTTGATAAGATTATGAGGAGGCTTTCATGTGTGCACAAATAACCACCTACGCTTTCAGAGCTAAGAGCAGAATTAAGCACGCCGTCCGTGAGGTCCCTTAGTCAGCGAAATACGACAGTGTCAGACATTTACTACCGTCCGCAATAAATTACCTCCACTGCTCAGCTAGAACACAGATTTCCATTCTGCCTGTAAATCAAACAGATGCATTTCTTAAAGCCTCCCAGATCCAACACTTTTGCTTTAGGCACATGTATGTACGTGACACAATATGCACTATAGTGATTGACATTTACAAAAACATATAGAACCACAAGTTCTTAAAATCTTCTCTCTCTGTCTGTCTGTCTGTCTTTCTCTCTTTCTCTCTCTCTCTCTCTGTCTCTCTCTGTCTCTCTCTGTCTCTCTCTCATCATCACGTCCTCCTCTCCTGGTGAGCCTGACTGACGTTAGGGTGAGACGCTCTTGCCCCAAAGTGTTGCTAGTGCAGCAGTGGTCGACGGATTTGTATTCCCGTGACATCTTAATTCTTTATAGAGCAATGGCAATATAATCCAACCTGTGAGAGCATGCCAATCATCTTTGGTAGGGCAAAACAGTTACAGGCATATCTGTAATTAAAAACACTTATCAACAACATGTCTCCAATGCTCATAGCCTGACTTTCCTGTCAGTCTCAGAAATGTACTGTATGTAGCATATACATATATGTATGTTCTAACAATACCACACTATCATGTTAGTGGTTTCAAGTAAAATGTGCACCATTTTAGTTTTGCATAATACAAATATATTCCTTGCTTTTTGTTCCTGCTGTTCTCCTGTTAAAGAGATCTGTAGTGGCAAAGTGTGGAAGATTTCCTTTTAGGGCACTTGTCTGGAGATCGTGTTTTAAATACGCCTTGAGGACGATGAGAACTGATGTCCTCTGACAACAGGCTCAGGTACAGTGCTGGAAAACTGCAAACTCACACTGTCCATCAAGCAGACTTTCACAAGTGCCTTATCATAAGCCATTCAGACGTGAGCCTAAGAAGATTCTCACATAAGAAATCTTTCGCTTGATCCTTTCAGGATCATTCACATGTGATTTGGTTTATTGTTTTCTGTTGCGCGTGGAGAGCAATGGGCTCTTTAGAACGCCGGCTCAGGTGTTAAGTGCTCTCTGTGGACTGTGAAAGGTTCCACAGGCAGCCAGAGAAAAGGCCGTCCTGAGGTTCAGCGTGGCAATGAGTATTAATCAAACTCTTTCAAATGAGAGCCTCGGACACAGAACAGCTGTGTTTTCTTTCGTCATGTTTGAACTGCAATGGAGGGAAAGAAAACAGGCAGTCAGGCGATATATGGTTTTGACATTTTGGAAAAGACAGAGGGAGTGCTCGTGGTTCTGCTCTTGGTTCTGCTCAGATCCGACGCTAGATGCGGGCTTGATTTACCAAAGCATTAAATACGATGAGAAGACAGTAAATAGCCATAGTGTCATTTCTGAGAGAGAAAATGCACGTCTTGGCTGTAAGAGGTAATATATCTCAAATAAAAAAACAGCAACACTTCCTTAGGAGACATATGTGCCACTACAAATGAAACTAAAAGCCACTAGCACTTGTTAGGTAGACCTGATGTATCCTCAACCATCTATCGTATTACATTCATTTGCGGCTGACAAGCATGGGTGTAAGTTCACAGCAGGAAAATGAAAAGTGTTACATTGAACAGACACACATATTCCCATAGTCCATTATCCTGAATTACTTCCAAAACAGGCCTTTACAGTAAATGAGCCACTGGATAAGCATCAGTTCTGACTGGGTGATGCATTTTAAAAGTGATTTATTGTATGTTTTCACCTATTAGTCCAGCCACACAGACTGGGCCGATGGGTTGTCTGGTCTCAGTCCAATGGAGGTTAAGTGGTCCATTTAGGAGGTGAAATGCAAGGAGGTGACCACTGTCCACCCACTCCACATGGCAGGCAGAAAATATCTTGGTCCTAATGTTTTCTCCTCTCCAATGCATGCCACACATGCACGCACACACACACACATTATGCACTCTCTCTCTCTCATTCCCTCTCACTCTCCCACACACACACACACACACACACACACACACACACATCTATTGATAGTGTCCAACCTTCAGAGAGCCTTGAGCAGTGACAAAGAACAGGACGCTGTGAATCGGGGAGAAGTGGCTGCCTGGTAAGCAACAGACTGAGCTGATCTGTTCCCATACTTTGCTGACAGGGACAGTCTGAGAGCTCTGTGTGACACTGATGAGCAGAATCACACTAAAGAAGAGAGAAAGGCCAGGACTGGAGACTGAAGGAGAGTAGGAAAACAACAACAGCAAGAATGCAGTCATTATGCGACTTTCTCTGAGTTATCATTCACTCCTTTCCTATCATGGAGGAGAGGCCCGAACTTCAAGCTGACACTTGTGAGTAGAAGTCGGCATGATCGTGGTTTACTGCTGACGGGGGTGAATAAAAACCAGCGCTCGCTTATCTAGTTATCAGGGTGACACATCGTCACTTCTTGTATTTATGAAAAGAAATGAAAGTGGTTAACAGAATGAAGGCCCACAGGTTGAAAAGTTTTTGATTAATCCTTAGCTGAAAGGATTTTATCCCCAACAATTATATGCAGCAAGGAAGGAAATTCCTGTGTCATTTAGCAGGTTCAGTCGTTAACGACGACGGCTACAGCACTGCACAGTGTATCTTTGTCTTGACCAGTCACTTCACTGGCAGCATGACAACTCATTCGTTTCTGCCAACGACGATTCTTCAGTGCAATTATCCTCTTAAGTATGAAGTTTAAGAATCACAGCCTGCCATTGAAAGATGACTCTACAGAAAAGACAAGTTAATGGAGTTTAAAGACAAAAATGATGCGCAGAGCGCTTGCAAATCTTCTAAAAAAGAAAGAAGCCGTCGATGGCTCCTGTTTAATTGTGGGATGAAATGGGATTCATGATCTGAGTAATTGACTGAGGAACCTGAGGTTAATGTTATTGCAGTTTACACACCCCACAAATCATGCTCTGACTTATTTCAGCAGATGAAGCTGAGCCACTCAGGCGTGGAATGGGGAATGTCATGGAAAGCAGAGGAGGGAACAATGAAATGCTTCTACAGTAGGCTTTCATTAGAATTAGAATAGAATAGAACTACAGGGCCTAGCTCACCATCAGCCCCTTTCAAATGAACTCATTATTAAGCTCATTGGTCTCAAGTGTAAATACTTTAAGTTATAAATGTACTATTAAACATGAAGCATAAAATATTACCACTTTTACAGTTAGTGTTACCTAAGACATCAATCATACAGCACACTGGTTTGGCGTTATGAAAGTTAGCCCTGTTTGTATAAGTTGTAGCTTTGGTTATGCAGTGTCATGTCTCAGTGTGCGGTAGAATAGAGAAATAATGACTTTAATCATTGCTTAGTGTAATGCAATATGGCTTACCATAGTCAAGTGCAAAATCTTCACCTCAGACACGGTGGAAAAGTAGAGCACAGGAAAAGGCAGGGAGAGTGTAAAAATGCAATTATCCTGATTATTCATTTTACATGAGGAACAGCATAATTGGAGACGCCAACCATCACAAAACACTCCTGATTCTATCCAGTTATGAAAATATAAAATTATGAGAGTCGATTATTTGTTCTGTTCGTGGCAAAGGTGCAGAATGTTATGTTTTTCACCACACGCTTATCAGCACAGAAAGAGAAAGAGCAAGAGAGGGAGATAGGGAGAGAGAGAGAGAGAGAGCAGAAGAAAAAGAGAGGAAGAGGCTGAGAGAGGGGAGATTTAGAAAGAGGTTCGGATACATGTTCAATTCCTTATAAGGCCGAACTCTTTAGCACTGAGCTCCTATCCATCTTTTGATGACACTAATCAGTAATCTCACTAAATTAGATTGCTGCCTGCTGCAGCTCGGGGATATTACACCATAAAACATGTGACCTTAGGAGACCCTCCATCCTCCCTCAGCTCCCCCCACTGACACCAACCGTGAGAGGGGCAGGACAATTGTTTACAGCGAGCTCTAGTGTGGTCATAAGTCAGTGTGCAAGCCAGCCTGCCTCATACAAACCCACAGTCTTGTTATGGTAAAAGAGGAGTATACTATACAACAAACACTGTCAACATGTCTAATATAGGTATCTTTTTATGGGAGGATGTATTTCATGGATATTTATGTATTTCAATGTTTATTTTAAGATGTCAACCGTGTAGTACCTCTCTCACTTGACTCTTTCTCTTAACAATCAAAGAGTGGTTTAGGATCAGCCGTTTGCCATAGCCAAAGAGCAGTCAAAAACTCTTCATCAACAAATGAAAACATCCTTTTCAATGTACGATGTACTTCCAGATATTTGATATATTCATAAACACCTCAGATCTATTTCCCACTGTGAATAGACTATCCGTTTTATGTGGAGAGAGGAACGGGTTGGTGAGTGATGGACAGATTATGGTAATTGTCTGGTTGCCTCCTCCTGTGTCTGGTGGCACCTGGAGCTCACGGGTATTAGAAGACGCTTTAAGATTCAGACTGGGAGTGCGGACTGCGGAGGGTGCCTTACCAGTTGCCCAGAGACATTCCTGCCCTTTCCCCTATGCCACTCAGAGGCTATGGCAGAATGTCAGTCCCACTGTGCCAGGCTGAGGTGCCTCTGTTAACACAAATCACATGGAAGAACAGAGACGCTGAAATCCCCATTGCTTCAGAGTAGTTTATTATGGATTTATCTGGCACATGTGGGGCTTCGTTTCTCTGTTTTGGTCCTTGTTTGTTTCTCTTACTTGTTTGCTTCTGTTATGTCGGATTTTCTCAGTGGTCCTGAATGCAGTTGTCCTAAAAATACATTTGCTTGTGTCTGTGAGAAACAGAGGTAGAGGAAAAAACTTCCAGCATTTGCTGGATGTCTACTGATATTTCATGGCCAGGCCGATGTGGACTGGTCATTGGGAAGTTCGGGAATTTTCCCAGTGGTCCAGTCTTGCGAGGGCCGGTCAGCTTTTTTTTTTAAGCATTATATAGCCCAAAGCGTCACAGACTACGGGTTTGATATAATACAGATATTCAAAAGGCAATCTTATCTGCAGCGACATAGCTGGTGCAATCTGTAATAGCAGTGAGAGATGGGTCAGTTCATTCCATGTGCTTTCGAAACACGCAGAGAAAGAGGAACTCTGCAGCCAGCGGTGCAGGCAAGGAGTTTGATTGTTAGTCGTCACCTTAGAGTGCAAACATACTGACTTACTTCAGCAGTCTGCTGCACGTGATTACAAAGAGAGTAGCGAAGAGGCACGAGCATCTGAGAGGACTGAGGCTGTGACATGTTAGGTGTTGTGAACTACTGTAGCTAAATTAAGTTATTAAAGAGCTAAATAACTGGTGTTTCAATGTGTTTCAAGACACACTGCAGGCTTGGCACTTTCCAAGGTTTAACACTGGATTTCTTTAAAGTGCTCAACATTTTTGGGGGAAATGGTCATGGTCATCGACTCTATGAAGTAATGAGAATGGGCTGTTCATGTCTCTGGAGAAGGCCTACTCATCCATTTGTTTTTGCATTATAGCCTATGAGGCATACAATATTTGCTAGCCAGCCCAACAGTAAAAATGATGTCTGTGAAATAGTTCCTGTACACTCTACACAAATAGGTGAGGGAGGGCCAAAACCAGCACAGATTCAATAGTATAGCCCAACACAGACAATACAGAAAACAGATTGTGTTCATTAATGTTTTAAAAAATGATTAGTTGATCGATAAAAGTCATAAAAGTGTCTAAAATATGGCAAACAACCTAAGATTCCAAACTAGCAGGTTTCCACAAGGAGCTTCTCCAAGTTTCTAGGACTCAAGTAGGCAAGATGGCGTTATATTCTGTGTCCCCTTCTTCAAACCGGTCGCCTGGAAATAACTTGTATATGGATAATAATGCTGTCATGGGGGCACCCTGCTGTTAAATTACTTTCCACAGGTTACATACAACCGCTGCGCCCTTTGACCCCACAGGTTAATGGAGAGAGACCCTAGATCAGCACTGCAGTACCTGAGCTACGCATTACCACACCGACATTCCCATCAGAAAATGGTCCCCGGTAAAGATGATAAATGAAGACAAAACACCGCCCTAAGGATTTCATCATGCTTTTAAAGAGCTGGTATGATGGGAGATGTGCTATACTGAAAGTATGGAAGTAGATAAATGATTGGGGAAACTGTGCAAAATGTTATCCTAAAATAGCTTGAGAAATAGCCTGACCTTTCAGAAAGATCAGCAACATGGTCCTCTTCTTGCCTTTCTCTCTCTGGTGATTTTGGATGAAGTTAAAAGGAGATTGTGTTCCATATGATACCATCATAACTGGTTTGTACACAGAACATCAAACTTTGTGGGCATGATACCACAGCAGTATATCTGGTTGTTGTTGTGATATTGCGGCTATTTACAGTGGTTATATAATCTTAATTAATTAAGACCTTTGTCAGTTTTTTTTAATGGCACACACGACACACTGGAACACACACGTGCATATATGGAGGCGACACAGGACACACACACACACGCAGGTAGGCCTGAGGTCGCGGTGAATTTATTTTCTGCTTTTTCCCATCCTGGACCGTCCTTCCTCAAGGACCCCCCAGGAGCAGTGGCCAGCTTTGCAGCGCCCGGGGACCAAGTGAAGTGAACTGTCCATCTTTGGTCAGGGATGGACATGAGTTCTGTTATTTTGCATGTTTTTACTGTTGGGGTTCTTAGTGGAGCAAACCCCTTGTGAACACGGGGAGAACATGCAAACTCCACACAGAAAGGCCCGGGAGATAGCCCACCTGAGCACTGTGCACTCTGGGGAGGACCTGCCCCCCAGAGCCAACAGCGCCCCATGCGGGAATCGAACCCATGACCTTCTTGCTGTGAGGCAGCAGTGCAAGCAACTGAGCCACCGTGTCAAACATGTGGCAAACATTACAAATATACAGTACTCTCTGAATAGTCACACATTAACATTTAACAATTAACATATAAAAGACCAATGACCTTGGAAAATAGTTGCTCCAACATGCATTGCTGATTCTGGCATAGATTAGCATAGCCTGTAAAGAACTGAAGCGATCACTAAAACAGGCTATACTAATTAAAGCCAGAATCATCAATTCCAATCTTCTGATTTTAAGTTTCTCCCAAACGTAGTTCCACTGCAAATGAAAGGTTTTACGTTAGCATCAAAGGTAGGCAGTGATGTGAGACAGAAGGACAGGAACCATGGGATGGAATGTATTTTGCTGTAAAATGTACAAAATGTAACCTCAACCTCTGACTGTTTTTGAACGACAAACGCCCTCAAAGGGTTTGCTCTTTGCCAAAGCACACTTATTCAGGCTAATGTCACAACAGTGAATTTACTCCCTCTAACATCCATCCCCCAATCCCAGTCTCCAGCTGCCCTCGGCCGTGAGGCCCAGGGAGTCTGCCGTCGGCGGCTACCTGGGCCTCCTTTACGGATCAGGCTGACGACACTGATAAGAAGTGGAGGGTGGGGATAAATCAGCGCTTGGCTAATGGAGTGCAGAGCTCCAGTTGTCTGAGACTGAGGATGGGGTTCTACTGGGCTGCTGCCTCAGGTCTGATGCACACCTGGCTAGTGTTCTCAGAGTTACGGAGACCTAACGTGACACTTTCTGCCAAGCTGTTTCAATGATGTGTCTGATAGAAAACAGAGGAGGAGACCTGTGCTGGGAGTGTATTAGGTCATTCTGAATGTACTGCCATATGACTTGGATAGTAAGAGTATATGTTTAGCCTTTATACAGGTTTACATTTATAACATAGTTGATCAATTATAAAATGACAAACATATTCTATGCTAAACATATCCATAAAGAGAAATACTGTTTACAGCATAAAACAAACTTTATTTGATAAAATAAAGGTGTTGATGCTTACAACAAATTAAATGATTTTTAGGGAAGCAGTCAAACCATATTTCAAATTTTACACAGAGAAGTTAAATTAACTCTTACATTTTTTTTTTTTTTGAAAATCCATTGAATGCAGCCTGTACAGATAATAATCTAAGTATGTGTGGAATATGTCTGGGGAGCAGGCAGATCTGAAGCCCTCCAACAGACACAGAAGCATTTCCTACTGAGAACAAGGTCACTGCCACAATATCACACTAGATGTAGCAAAAAAGGAACATCAATTCTGAAAAGGTAAATTGAGTTTCATTCCCATGGCTCACAACATATCAAAGAAAATGGCTCAGCACTATGGTGATATTATTTTTCAGCAGGGTGAGGCTATACATCTATGTAGAATCATTAGGATGAGGCTATACATCTATGTAGACTCGTCAGCAGGATGAGGCTATACATTTATGTAGAATCATTAGGATGAGGCTATACATCTATGTAGAATCATTAGGGTGAGGCTATACATCTATGTAGACTCGTCAGCAGGATGAGGCTATACATCTATGTAGAATCATTAGGATGAGGCTATACATCTATGTAGAATCATTAGGGTGAGGCTATACATCTATGTAGAATCATTAGGATGAGGCTATACATCTATGTAGAATCATTAGGGTGAGGCTATACATCTATGTAGAATCATTAGGATGAGGCTATACATCTATGTAGAATCATTAGGGTGAGGCTATACATCTATGTAGAATCATTAGGATGAGGCTATACATCTATGTAGAATCGTCAGGATCAGCCTATACATCTATGTAGACTCGTCAGGATAAATGACTCCTCTCCACTCCTTGGGCCATATTTACTCATCGTGTTCAAAGCAGACATTTCCATTTCCTTGCATCATGCTCACCCCACCTGCCAGTGGGTCTCCCTCCATGAAATATTGAATCTCATACAATGAGAGTAGAGGCAGACCAATATACACAAACACACACATGCACACTCAAGCCACAGTACACACACACACACACACACACACAGTTTGATCCAAATGGGTTTATCTAATCAATTGTGTTTGTGTTCTTGGGCAGTGGTTGCACATTTAGCAAGAATTTCGAGAATTTGGTGTTGGTGTTATGAGCATATGTATGATCATGATCTGTATTAGTTGGATTTATTTACCATTGAATTTCTCCATTATCTTCAATCAGTGGGACCAGCAGAGAACACATATGGGGGTGTGTGTGGGGGGGGGGGGACTTGTGCTCTGGTTTTGAAGAGCTGAGACTGTATTTTAAGGCTGGGTTGGAGTCGGTTCTTTAAAACTCTCAATTGTGGTCATCATTGATTTTCTGGCTGATTTTAAGTGGTCTTGATGCGTTTGAATAATAATAAAAAATGCAGTCATGTAAATAAATTCTCTCTAATTCATTATGATTGCTTTCATTCCTTGGTTTTTAATTATATGTGTATATATATATATATATATATATATATATATATATATATGTGTATATGTGTGTGTGTGTGTGTGTAATTATTATTTTGTATTTCTTTTTTATTTTACCTTTCACTTTCAAAAGCAGTACCCATTTAGTTTTCTCTATTGTTTTTCCTCTTTCCCAACTTGCCAAGAACATTTCCTAGCTATATTTCCCATGAGACATCCCAGTACCTTCTCCACCACATTTCATTTTATGAAAGTTATCATTACTTTCACCTGTCTTAGAGTTTCTAGTAAATGCAAATGTGAACGTTGTTGTCTCCATTGTAATTGCACCCTTTACTCACGCAGTTTGTTTACCCACAACATGTGCACCAACCTAACATAGAGTCTGTTACCATAACTACATCATTTACCACTCTTAAATTGGGATGCTTGTTAATCAGATTATTTCTGATACTTTTACTAATGACATCCCCTTGAATATTCTCTCCAAACTTCTTTCCAGTAAAACAACCATGTCACATCTCAGATGAGCAAACACAAGGGATAGCAAACAAGTTAATCATAAGCTCAAGCTAATCAGGTTTCTGCATTTGTTCAGCTGAAATGTCAGAAAACATCAAAAATATTAACTTCATTTACAGCTCCCATTTCATATTTTAGAATATAATAGAAAAGTCTTTATTTGTCATTGTATTCGCATACAACGGAATTAGGAGCGCTGCTCCTGTTGGTGCGACAAGGTCATTTTAGCTCACTGGCTATTGGTTATTCATCTTCACCAGGTTCTGTCTACACAAGGACTAGAATTGGCCAATCCTGCTGGAACTTCTCTTGCATTAAAACCATCTGAAATGATTTCACAGACTAAGTCCCTCAAGAGGTATTGGTTTCGTAGTTGCCAGCCATGTTGAGGTGAGGAGTCCAGTCCCAAAATGAGGCACAGGAGTTTGGTGAAAACAACCTCCACTGCTGGCAGCCGTTCTCCACTTCTCCTGCCTTACAGAACCCCTCTTACACATCCATTTCCTCCATGCACACAACTCACTCTCTCTCATTCTCTCTCTCTCTCCCTCTCATTCTCACTCTCTCTCATTCTCACTCTCTCTCATTCTCTCTCTCTCTCATTCTCACTCTCTCTCATTCTCACTCTCTCTCTCTCTCTCATTCTCACCCTCTCTCTCGCTCTCTCATTCTCACTTTCTCTCTCCCTCATTCTCACTCTCTCTCATTATCACTCTCATTCTCATTCTCTCATTCTCACTCTCTCATTCTTACCCTCTCTCTCATTCTCACTCTCTCTATCTCTCCCTCTCTCTCGCTCTCTCATTCTCACTTTCTCTCTCTCTCATTCTCACTCTCACTCTCTCTCATTCTCACTCTCACTCTCACTCTCACTCTCATTCTCATTCTCACTCTCACTCTCACTCTCTCACTCTCACTCTCACTCTCTCTCTCTCTCTCATTCTCATTCTCATTCTCTCTCATTCTCACTCTCTCACTCTCACTCTCATTCTCAGTCTCATTCTCTCACTCTCATTCTCACTCTCTCTCTCATTCTCATTCTCATTCTCTCTCACTCTCACTCTCACTCTCACTCTCACTCTCACTCTCACTCTCCTTCTCACTCTGAAACTGCAGCTTCTATACACTTTTCTCCAGTAATACACATTACTCAACAAAGAAAAGTATCAATTTGAATCATTTTTCAGTAGTGTGTGTGTATGTGTGAGTGTGGAAGCATGGGAGGTATGAGACTGCACTGGCTCCCTATTCATCAGTCATTTACGATAAGGCCGTCAGCACTCTGTGTGCGTGTACTCTAGGGAAATGAACAGCTTGGCCTCTGCCTCACGCCACAATCAGTCACCAATTCCTTCAGATGCTTTTCAGATCCCAACAGTGCGACGGGCAAAGAAGTGAAAAGCAGACATATTTAGCAGGACAATTTAGAGACTGTGGTAACGTGTGGCCGTTTCACCTCAAAGTGCATTCATTTCTCCTACCTGAACTGTGAAGTCCATTATCCCGCTTACACCATGGTTGCCACTATTGTGTTGTGTTGCAAATATGATTTCCACATTTTGATGACTAAAACTGACTGGTTTGTTGAACTACTTCTTTCTGACCCACATTGAAGCTATGTTGGAAATGTCCACTTGCCCACTGTATAGTGCACTACATAGTAAATTAGCCATTTTGTAGTACATGTTGTACATTTTGTAGAGCCCATCTTTCTTCAGTATACCACAGTTCAGTGCAATGTAAACAAACTCAAGACCATCAGTTTACATGTTCGTCACCAGTTGGATATGCCTAAATAATGCCTGAAATTTTAAAATAAAGTTATGTCTGAGAACCTTTACAAACAGAGTCCACCACAAATGGTTTTGGTTTAATGTTACTTTTTCTTATAGTCTATAATAAATCTTAATCTTAATTGTGTACAGTAAAGGAAATCAACAAAATGATCTGAATGACTGATAAAACAAAAGCCACAATAAGCTTTTAAATGAAATGGAAAATAAATATGCATTTTAGCTAAATATCCCACTTGTTGCCTTGTAATGGCATTTTATTCATTTTACTGAAGGTACGCATCTCTGTTGTGTTACTATGTTGCTAAGTTACCGACATTAAGACAATGTTTTGGGATGTAGTGTAACGAATATAGTGCCTGTTGTTTTAACATCTGATTCCCTACATAGTGAACTCAATAGATTTGTCTAGTGGACAATCCAAAGCTTTAGTCTTTTTTTAACTTACAGGACAATCTGCCATTTCTATTTCTAAATAGATGGTTGCTATTGGCCAAAGCCCTGACGTTCCAAAGTACAGTTCCATACCTCTCGTTGCTAAGCTAGCATGTCCCAGCATTCTGTTGAGCCTTACATTAAATCATGAAATCACTGTGGTCCTTAGCCCAAATGCAGTGTAACGGTACTAAAAGCCATTTCAGACATAAGGAACAAATTGCTACTCTCTGTACTTCCGATGGTCCACTAATTTGCAACTTAATTTAAACTTCACAATGAACTTCGTGAATTGATATGCAAGTGCTTCATAGGTGTGCAAGTATCAAAATTAAATTAACATTCTAAAGAACGTGTCACAATAGGAAATTCAACAAAGCCGTGTTGTAATGTATCATAAATGGATCAGAATGATCCCCGTAGAACAGCTCAAACCAGAGGGCAATATTGGTTGAGGAAAAAGAAAAAGAATTATATAATAATATACTGTATATATATATATAGTTGTGTCAATATATGGTAGTCGGAATATCCAGAAATACTGTATGATATTGAGTAGCAGATCAAATTTGGTATAACAGAGTTCAACAATGGATCTTTTATTTTGGAATTTCCAACATTATAAATGCACTTTGAAACTATGAATAGACTGCTAGGGTATCAAGCCTTGGAGGGAACATGCAAAATCCACCAACACATGCACTCTCTCTTTCTCACACACATACACACACACACACACACACACACACACACACACACACACACACACACACACACACACACACACACACACACACACACAAACACACAGACTAACAAAGTATATATAGTCTCTCACCAGCAGTACACCATCATTTTTTTGCCATGTGGAAAAATACTGTAGAGACAGGAGGGCATTCAAGGCCCCTGCTAATCACTTGGTGGTCAACAAGGTATTGGTCCTGATCTTGATGGCATGCGAGATTTCATTAAATTAAATTTTCCAGAACCACAGTCAATATATTATCCTGACAGAGGAGAGCCCCAAGTTTCTGTAATTGAAAAAGTGATTGTGTTTTCCTTGTGCCCTCACTTCATGGTTGTGTTAGTCTTGGGATATGCTGGAATGGGAATGTTCATGATCTTAAGGTTCCTGAGAAAGTTCTGGAAACGTGTAGATACAGAAAATAAGTCAGGTTGCATACAATTAAAATTCCAGCTAAGCCCAGAGCACACCCTTTTCCACTTGGCACGAATTGAACTCGAGGGGAAACTAGTGAATTCTGGTAAAGTTGGAAGCAAAAGCAGCAACAGACTTATTAACAAGGAGAGGAAATTGTAGACAGAAGAAACCCATTTCACTCTAGCTTGGACAAGCTTGACACAGTGACAACAGCCCTTCCCCTGGGTAACGATGCAGTCATTTCTCTTGATGTAGGCATTTGTGAAGGGGGAAGAGATAGTGAGCTCACTGCTTAGCTATTCCCTCGACACACCACGGCCCGTAGATGCAGTATTGCCATGACTGACTCAAGATAAGTGCTGCGCAACTTATTTTCTTTTTGGTGTAATTGCAGTGCATCATTTCCATGGTGATGACTTTGGGCAAAAACACCACTTTCCCCGAGTTATCAGTATTGAGTGAAATCCAGGGACGTGGGAAATGGGAAAATGGGAAACATATAAATTAGATTTCCATATCATTTCAGACCTATGTATTACTCGCACATAGTATGCTCTGTAAAAATCCACACGGTCTCACAGGTTAACCATTTCTAATCACAGAGTACTACCTATGAAATAGCTGTAACTGTGCAATCAACTCATATCCAGATTTGAGACTACAAGAAGGTTCTTTAACATGTGTTGAATGCCTGAGGAATTTCAAGTGGCCTTTTCTGACTGGATGACTGCTTCCCTGCAGCCTTCACAGGCAGCCAATTAAAAAGTCATCCGAGACATTCATTCTCCCTCTCCCACTTTCTCTCTCCCCGTCTCTATCCCTCGCTCTCTCTCTCTTCCTTTATTTCAGAACCTTTCCGTTATCGGTTTCTCTCAGCTCCTATCTTTCCATTCCTGTCCACCCTGTCCGTCCCTGTTTGGTCAGGCCTCTTCTTTTAATTAATTCCACAAGCTAATTAATGAGACTATCCACATTAACTGCAACCTCAAACAAGATGAACTTACACAAACACAGACACAGTACTCTGAAACCCTGAAGCATGACCGTTTGAAGCTTCCAAGCACCAAATGTTTTCCATAATCCCGGAATACTGGCAACATTGACCACATCAGCCTGCGCTACGTGTAAAAAAAACGAACCCTGTGGAGAGTTGACAAATTCAAACAATAAGGCTTATTTGGCAATGTGGGCAATCCAGTTTAAGTCCGGGTACATCAGACAGACTTGAGTCAGATCGCATTTCTCTCTGCGCCTTAAAGTGGCTTACATACTTTCAGTGGGTGAGAGTGGGATTTCAGCTCAATGCTGGTTTTGGGTGTCAGTTTTCATAAGCTCAACTCTTGTTCTCTGGAGCATAACTCCAGGGTGCCTGGACAGTGATTCAGTTCACCTGCCAGTCTGTCTGCTTCCATCGCTGTAAATGTACATGAAACCAGAAGTCAACCCTGCACTTGTTTGTCTGATTCTGGCTCAGATTGTGCATACCATTTACAATCATGAACCACTTTAAAATGGAATGACATTTTAAAATGATTGAACATGAGAAGAGTTTTGTCTTTTCACAATATTGTGGTATACCTGTACCATGTACAAAAGTTGCCCTAAAAGTCCAGCTTCCATAGAGTTCAAATACAGTATTGTACCACACTTCTCTGATCATTTTATTTTAATTTGGTTTTAAGAGTAAACTGATTGAATAACATACAGCACTTGACAATGGCATTGTACAAATCTAGCACCACAAACATGGGATCAAAACCTCCATGATGGTAGCCACATCACCTTAGATCTAGAACACAGGATGTAAAACAGTCCACGTTAATGCAGAAGATGTCTAAACAGTACCCATCTATAAGCATTGTCTTACACACACACACCAAGATGGCGTGGCATGTTTTAAACTCCCACTGTGATCGATTATGATGTGCATCTGTGCATTATGCATCTGGTGGCTTTGAAATGTCTCTCTCTCTCTCTGTCGCTTGTGCACACTCCCCTCTCAAGACAATCTCTTAATTAAGTTCTAAAGATTTTCTCCTGATGTATTTACCAACCATGACATTCAGAGCGGAAAAAAAGCAGTTTCTACTTGGGGAAAACAAATCAATTTAGTGTTTAAATTAGCAGTAACCAGGGCTACATCCCTTAACCCCATGCAGACGGTGGGAGCAGGAAATAAACGAGAGGCACACGAGCTGAACGGGAGCAGCAGGACCTCAAAACATTTTCATTTTGGAGGTTTTCACATCTAGCAATGTGCACAACGCAACATGCCCAGGAGAAATCTTCTAATGCATCAGTTTCAGCAAGTGCCGATCAATAGCAAAATTCTCACGGCCAAAGAAGGCAATAAATGTCTTCAGAGGCTGGCCTGCATTTCTATTTGTGTGTTGTTTTATTGGTTTCCCCGGTAAACCAGCAATGGCAAAGCAACAGATAATTGGATCAAAATTCAAGTTGCCACTAGCATTTAGTCCAGTCCCGACCTTCGCCTGCGTTGACCGTTGAGTCGGACATCGTGCCCCAAGATCTACTCTCTCACATGTTAAGTCAAACTTGAGGGGTGAGCTCTCTGGAGATCCTGACAGCAGGCACATACTTATTTACAAACTCAGAGACACAAACACTTCAGCCATTTCAGAGATTGTGTCACTCTGTCTCTTCTTTCTATCATTGTTTCTCTCTCACCCAGTCTCTCTCACTCTGTCTCTTTTTTCTCTCTCACCCAGTCTCTCTCACTCTGTCCTTGCCCACTGAAGTCAGATAAGACAACTGCACTGAAGATATATTTCAATTACAGCCAGAGTCCAGTGAAGAGACACAGAATGTGATGTGAGGGGTAATGAGGATCCACAGGATTACATCTGACAGGCATAAGTCTCCCCTCTTCAAAATCCCAACCCAACCAAGGCCTCTGCCATGCCTGATACAAATGGGTGTCTTCTACCTTGAACCAATTAGAATGTACTTTTAAGGACTGTAAATTGCTCAAATGTTTTCTTTCCTGTGTTGTTACTGGAAATGGAGGACTATCTGGCAACATTTGAGACTTGAAATGTTTAATGAAAAAACAAACTATGAAAACCTATTTAGAGAACTATGTAACAAGTCTGTGATTCAGCTAGAGAAGTTGGAACCTTTTTACTTCATGTTTTGTGATACCTACTGCTATGTGTTTTAATTTTTCTGATTTGAGTTTAGCTCTGTGATCTGAAAAAATTGAACATTTCAAAAAGTACCCTGTTCAATCAGATAGACAGAAAAAGTAAACGAATGAAGCTAACAGAAAGGACAAGCTAATTTACATTTTGTACCAAGATATAGAATTACTCAAATTTGACTGGCCAACTTTAGTTAACTATTTAAAACAAACTTTTTAACAAATAAATAAGCACACATTTATTTTCAATTGTACAATTATACCATTATAGTACACACAGAAACTGGTCATTTCACTCTCTATGTTTTCATTTAATTAAGAGATTTTAGTTTTTCATCTTTTACAAACAGTCATTTAAAAAAATTGCAAAAACTTCAATTGCAAGCTATCATTAAAAATGTAAAAACCTAGCCTTGTACATGAAACCTGTCACAGGCCTGCTAGATGAATGTGTGGAGTGACTGGATCTACAACAGATAAAAAACTTCCAAAAGCCTGCCACACAGGAATCAGTTAAAGCCCAACCACCATTTGCGATTTTCTTTTAATATTTCCAGACAGTATTTTGGTCTCTCGCATAACAACTTTATCTCAATTTTCTAACACTCAGATTTTGCAGAACTTTTATGTACCATGCCTTTCAAAAGACTTGCATATCTGACCGATGCACACAGCCCTGTTGCTAAGCTGCAATAACTCCTATGAGTCCTGCCCACCACGCCACCTGTTATTTATTGCTGTGGGCAAGCCACCATGTGGGGCACTTACCATCAGGTGCAGGGAGGTGGAGAGTATCAAAGTCACCTCTTAGCAGAGCACAGGTCTGTGTCTGCATGCTGTAACTGTGAGAACAGGTCCTCGCAATGAGTCATGATGCCTTGGGAGCCTGGGAAGGGACACACACACAAACACCATGAATGTCACCTTGAGGGCCTTTGATAAAACACACACACATATAGCGCATTACAGATATGTTGCAAATTTATACACATGCTCGCTGTAATCGACATGTATTATCAAGAGGAGCATCTTCAAAGAGAATTCCTGTTTGTTCGATTTATTCACAGATATGATTAACCCTTGGCCCAACTGGATAAGAGCTCATAAGTAAGTGGGCTGTTTCTGTTCTGTGTTTTGTTTCATAAAAAAAAAACACAAAAAAAACAAAAGACAAGCCAAGAAAAATGCCAACATTCCAGTACCAAGGATAATCACCAGTTGCATGAATGGGCCATTCTATCCCGTGTCGTTCACCCTAAAAGGTTTCACCAAGCTCAAACAAACGAGCCTACTGACGAATATAGGGACATCAGAAAACAAGACAACCACAGAAAATCCCCTCTTTCCTTATATAGCCCTGTGGACATCTTCCTCCTGTCTATGGTGTGGCATGGGCAAAGTCACGGAGAGGTTACCAAAGCTCATTACAGCTTCCCAAAACCTCAGACAGAGGATATGAGCCCGGCCTCCCCCCCATGATGTGTTCCCAAGCTAAATATAATGTTTTCAAACACAATGTCCTCATGCGCATGGACTGCTAATGGCAGTACAGGCCAGAATCAAAGGAAACTCATTACTGGTGGAATTCGGAGCAGGAAGCGGCAGCACTGGAGCTACTTTCACTGCTCACCTCAATGCCGATGCTATCTTTGCATATTTCTAGGATGATATTGCACCAGCATATTTCTAGATCCCATATCAGCTCTATTTGGCTTTTTCCTTGTGTTCCTACTGTGTTGTCCTCTGCGGAAATATTTCATTTTTCTTAGGAGTTATGAGCTCCCTTTCAGTCTGCAGAGACAGGTTATGACCTCCCTTTCAGTCTGCAGAGACAGGCGGCGATGCAGGTGTAAGAACTGTCAGTTGAAGATTTGGGAAATTAGCAGATTTGCCAGCTTTCCCAACAAGAGAAAGCAGGTAGTGGAAGGCCAAAGAATCATCTGATGTCTCTACCTCCAGCTCCAAACCCACCTCATATAGCCCCCACCCCCACCACCTCCCCACTCCACAGATCTTCTGCCTGAAGGTCAAACCACTCTGAAGTGGCTGCTTCAGCCCCAGTCTCAAGGACACATATAGTTGATGGAGAGTTAATACATCCAGAAACCAGAGATAATTAAGGGAAGAATAGATCTCGCTTTTGTCACTATTCCCTCCAGAGAAAGAGCTCCATGCACAGCACCAGCTATGTCATAATGGCATTGTGTAGGGCTGGTAGTGGCACTGTGCCATCCGCACTTAAATGAGAAAATGTCCTTGAAGTGCCCTTTCTATTCTGCCTATGAGGGCTATATAGAAGCACAGCATAGGCGGACATGTGAATCTACACATATGGACACGAGTTGGTATATTTAGGCATACATTACATGTACAGTACATCAAAACTACTTTTACATTTTAAGTTTAACAGTAAAGTCACTAATCACTGATCATATATCTTATAAGGTTGCGGCCTATTGGTTGTATGTTAGTCCCCTGTTGGTTGTATGTTAGTTCCCTGTTGGTTGTATGTAAGTTTCCCTGTTCTCTTTCAGCAGTCATTATCTCTGATGAGACGCATTGACCTTTGCATTCATTAGCATAATGCCACACACAGAGGATCAAGAAATATTTCTGTACGACATTCTCTGCAAGTAGTTTGGTCCAGCAGAAACCACATAACACAACCTGTACTCACTGAAGATGAATAAATCATACTCTCAATTTGAAATAAGCACCACAAATCATATAAATGTGGCAAATTTTACTGTCAACGTTTGGCAATTAATGAAGTTGGTAAAGTGCTGATTTTTGGGTTGTGAGCCCTTAAAATATATCCACAAACGAAATGCCCTGGTAAGTGAACAGCAGGGCACAGCAGTGTTTTCCTGTCACCTTCTTCCTGAATGCAATGTGATCGTGCCAGCTCTCAAAGGATTTCACCATCTCATCAAAGCACTGCAGTCCTCAAGTTAATAGAATTCAGTGACACAGCATGCACTTTTCACACACACACACACACACACACACACACACACACACACACACACACACACACACACACACACACACACACACACACACACACACACACACACACACACACACACACACACACACACATCCTTGCATACACACACATATCCGCACAGAGAAAATTGGGGGACAGGACCTTGGTTTTTAATGAAGCTGGAGCAGTTAAACGGCAGTTCATTCCCCTCCCCTCCCCTCCCCTCCCCGTGTCTTTGGGGCCGGGCCGAAAGCATAAGAAGTGGCCCCGCAGATTTATTTATTTAACCTCGGCATTCCTTCACCCCGAGTGAACATACTCCAATCTATACGGCAGATAGGGTAATGTAAACCTGTCTGCTCGTGTCTTTGCGTCTGACACCTGCAGTCACATAGCCTTTCAAACATTGCTTATCTTCTTCTCGGGGGGGGGGGGGATCCATGAGGGGCCACTGTATGGAAGCACTAGTGATTGATTATTTGGGACATTCTGTTTCTGGAGATGTCACAGAAGTATGCATCAACCTCACAGCACAGTGTCAGGAACTAAGAACCATTTCAGGTACATGAACTGTAATTATCTATCAGATAGATGGATGGATACTTTATTTATCCCCAGGGGGAATTTAGGAAACTATCATGCAAAGAATATAGAATGATCACAGAATAATTGCTTACGTGAATCAAGTTACCGGTTCATATTGTATTCCCTTGAAAGCTTTTGTAAAATGAGATTATGATATATTATTGGGGTTGAACTGCTTTTTTTGCAGAAGGAACATGATTTTCACCATATATGCATCAGAGCTGTATCACAGTCAGACATTTTAGTTCTGCTTTGATAACAGCCATTGTGTTCCACTGTATGTATTTGATCACTCTGTTGAGTTATTAAGCTATGATACCCAACAGATATACAGATATGTTGTTTCATAATAAAATAGGGAAAAGAGAAAAGATAATTCACCACAATATGTTCTTCCGATCAATGACGAGTCCTTACACGATAAATTAAACCCATGAAGTCCCTAGCATCCAAATGACGAGTCCTTACACGATAAAGCATCCAAATGGCCAGAGTTAATAATCCAAATCCATTTGGAGGATATGTATAGTGCTATGTATAGTTTAAGAGTGCTGCTCTTAAAGAGAGACGCTGAACGTTTTAAAGAAAATGCAATTCAGACTTTTTTGAGGGTTTTTTATGGGCCTACTCAAAACAGCGGGAACATTTGAAAAAAAATATGTTAAGACTATAACCTAGGATAATGTAACGGCTGGATAATGGTCATTACCATTTCAAAATGATACCTTTCCTGGGCTCTGCAATTGAAGCAAGGTGAAGTGAAGGTCATGTTGAACCATTTCACTTACTTACGTCTATCTTTTCAACAGAGCACAATTTGTGTTTTGGGGTAAATTTGGAAAATGTTTTTTGATCCGCCTCCATGTTATGCTTTCTCTGCGAAGGTTGGGTGTTCTGTGAAGCCCCCTCTCACTCAGAGAGCAGACGCCATTGTCCAGGGTTGTTTAACGTTATGCAATAATTGTTTAAACTTCTGTCCCAGAGGAGAGCTATAGAATCACAAGATAAATGCATGTTCAGCATCATCTTATTTACTTTTTTCTAAACGTACACTCAAGCATGCAAAGAGTCCCAAGTTATTAGTTGTTTTTTTTAATTACATACGATTATTCCTCACTTCATTAGATATAAAAGACAATAAAGTTATTACAATACTGTACTTTTGTATGTCTTTCAGGCCTTTGAAAGCTGTAGTCAGAAAGAGGAAGGGTGATAGAAGCTAGGTTTAAAAGACTCACATTAATGAATGTTCTGTTGCTCAGCCAAGGAAACATTAGAGGAAGAGATGGAGGAAGAAAGCTCACTGAACTGACAGAAAATTTCATCTGGTAACTGACAGATCCGATGATGATGATGATGAGACGATGTCGTTTCTAAACCCTGAACTAAAACAAAGACAGGCATACAGTATATGAGACCTTAAAAAATCAATGCTTCTAGTTTGGGGTACCCTGAATGAATCATTGTAGCACATGGATCCAGGACCCATTTGATTGACAGCTGGCTAAGGCCTCACTGTTGTGTATCAGAGCACAAAACAGCGATGTTTGGAAGTGGAGGTACAGTATATGCCATCTGAAAATCTGATTGTTGTGTCCTCTGAGCCCTGAGACAATTTCAGTGTTTATGGTTACTGATAAGGTCAGGCACAGAAATGTAATGATTTTAATTCAGGTCCGGGTCCAGACAAAATCCATTAGCAGTTGCGGATGGTGCAGTGTGTGTTTATGTGTGAGAGTGAGAGTGAAAGTGTGTGTGTGTGTGTGTGTGTGTGTGTGTGTGTGTGTGTGTGTGTGTGTGTGTGTGTGTGTGTGTGTGTGTTTGTGCAGCTCAATGTATTATCTGTTTCCAACTATTTCTGCTGACTGGAATAAAACCTAAAAGACATAATGCAACTCATCGTTAGGGGTTAAGTCATCATTAGCAGCACTAACTCTGGTGTGCTGTTTCAAGGTTAATGGGAAAGACAGAAAACTGCAACATGCAATTTCTGCAGTTCCAAGAGAAAAATGAAACTAGACCAGATATTTCAAAGAAGCACTGGGAACCGCAGTCAATGCAGCTGCAGAGCCATGTATCATCAAGTCACACTCACGTAGTATAGTATTCATAGTATAGTATGCGTACTATATTACCCTACTCACAAACACAAAGCAAACTTCACATTCCAACTCAATGTAAATAATGTCACAGAATCTGTACAAAGGGGTACAATTTTTTTAAGGGGCAGTTTTTGTTGTCAAAAATAAAATAAAAGACTTTGTTTAAAGATTCTACCATAGCTGTGACAAAATAATGTTCCCCAATAGTTTTGTGCTTTTATGCTTCTTAATTTTGTTTTGTCAGCCATCTCTTTTTACATTTTTTAGGGAGAAACAAAGATAAGGAATTAGTAATCAAAACAGTAAAGTGCCTCTTTAAGCAGAACAGCAACGTTAGCAAATCCACCAAGCTTCAAAGCCTTCCACTAGCCTTGAGACTAAAACCAAATCAGCCCCTTAAATTGCAGAGATGCTGAATTGCCCCTCCGCCCTTCTGCCTCCTGTTAAAGACACGAAACAAACTTGCAGCCTTGACACCTTTTATGTTTTCGTTTGTGCTCGGTGAAACTCAGTCTGAATCTGAATGACGACCTACAGATCAGTGAGCGCACAGCGAGAGAGAGAGAGAGGGAGGGAGAGAGGGAGGGAGAGAGGGAGGGAGGGAGGGGGAAGGAGAGAAAGAGAGAGAGAGAGCTGGGAACATTAGAAAGGGTCATGTGAAAGATCGTGACAAACTATAATTGCCAGGGCAACAGCCATTACATCTGATGGAGTATTGATTGGGAGTCCAATTGAGCCCTCATGCGGTGTGATCTTGAGATAGTTCTGTCTTCTCTCTCTCTCTTATGTCTCTCCAGGGATGATGACCAGAGTAGACTAAGTCAAATCTAAAACATCTGAACATGTGTAACAAGAACAGATGCACTAGTAGTAATGCTGTGGAGTGCAGCTGTCCATATGTATGGTATCCAAGAAGTTATTGGACCAACAAGTCCAACGACCATGACATACGTACAAGTGTGTGTGTGTGTGTGTGTGTGTGTGTGTGTGTGTGTGTGTGGACTGTCCCTTTACTGAACCGTTGTCTCCAGAACCTTTCATCATAGCGTCGTGACAAACAGAAATTTGGATGACTCACGCATCTAGACCGACTAATTATGTGAGTGTGTGTGCATGTGTTTGTATGTGTTGATGATTAAACTGATAGTCTTTGTAGTCCTAAAAACAAATTATCTGGATGGTGTTACAAAGGGAGAGTCTGGCTCACTTTTCTGTAATCCTCACTAAGTTACTCTCATACAAACTCCACAGCCTGGCGGTTTAACTTGTGTCACGCGAGGAGTCGTGTAAACATCGACAGACTGACTAATTCACACAAGGCATTTTTATACAAAATATTTAGCCAAACACAGGAAGTGTGAAAAATGTCATATTTGAACTCATTAGAAAATGTGTGAGCTTTTCAATAATCCTTTGTTTTATACAGGAAATCAAATTCTGCACAAAAAACATTTCCCTGAGAGGATTTTTCTTTTTGTGCCGCAATGGCATTACCAAACAGGAATACTGTAAACTCTAATTGCTTCATAACCTTTTCATAAAGGCTTTCAAAATCGATACTCCATGGCACTTGCTGTGGAATACCAGGCACAAAAGAATGGACGAGTGAAGGCTCGAAGGCAGGCTGAGGAGAACTAATGATAACATTTTTTAGCCTTTTCGCTACACTCATCACTCACTCAAACAAACAACCCACAAGACACAAGCGGTCAGCGGACAACATTTTCTCACGGCTCCTCCGTGTTCTTTCCCATATGCATTCCATACCTTGACAGAGACGGAGTGGAGCATCAGCATGCTGTTTGTGTATTCAGAGAATGTCCTCTGACACAAGACTGAGTTTTGATGGGATTTTGAATCTTGGCCTTGACAACCATGGGAACAGCATTTAGTGTACAGTTCAATTACGTCCAAATTATTTGTTCAGTTTAGCCTTTTATGTGCTGCGGTAGACATTAAAACATCAACAATAGGGCTTCTTAAGATCCTAATTCAGTGTCATCATACATGTTTCTCCCGGAATGGCGTCAAAAGGAAACATGGCTCTGCTCCTTATTCACCCTGCCAGATCAGCATTCAGAAAAAAAAACGTGGAAAAGCAGACTGCAGGTCTCAGTTCTTTGGAAATCACAGAGGAGGAAATGAATCTGTTGGACACAACATTTCTCCCCTTGAATGGTAAAATTAAGATGTTATTTTAATCATTTGTCACACTGTTGCTCTTTTGGACATGAGAGATGGAGAGAGACAGAGAGCGAGAGACAGGGTGACTGAGAGCTGGGTGAGCTCAGTTCCTGTATTTTGGTAGGGGTTGGGTTGTGACGGGTGAGCAGAGGTCCTAATTAGGCAGGCTGCTTTTCATGGGTGAGCCGGCGAACGGAGCGGCAGCTGGTTCCTGTTCTCCCAGATGACAGAGTGGACGGACAGCATTATTAGCGCGGTTTCCTGCTCAGCACCACAGACAGGGAGCAGCCCAGGAGAGACGTCTCACCCAGGCCACGGTGACGTCTCACCCAGGCCACGATGGTGCCAACTCACACGAGGAGAAGCGAGACAGAGATGTGGTGCATGTGTCTTGTGTTTGTTCACAGCTTCGAGTAGATAAATTATCAGTTGTCTGTGTCTGTGTCTGTGTCTGTGTCTGTGTCTGTGTCTGTGTCTGTGTCTGTGTCTGTGTCTGTGTCTGTGTCTGTGTCTGTGTCTGTGTCTGTGTCTGTGTGTGTGTGTGTGTGTGTGTGTGTCTGTGTATTTGTGTGTCTGTGTATGTGTGAGTGTCTGTGTGTGTGTCTGTGTGTGTTTTTTAATATGAGAGGAGAAGAGAGAAAGAGCCCAGACAAAATATCTAAGAAAAATATTTACCTTAGATAATGGACGTCCAAACTCTCAAATGTAATTTATTTCGTCTCGACTCCTAAAAGTTTGTTAGTCATGCCCATTCAGAGAACTATTTATGAATGGGGAGACTTCCGCAGCCTCAGCATTCATTAGGCACTCTGCTAAGTAACCTTAATATTTTTAAGGATTTTTCTACATCTCAATGAATACCGCTAGATATTATTTCCTCGAACAATTGCATAACACGAGCCACAAACCTCATCCCGTGGGCAGAGGTGTTTTTTCCCTCCACTGGGCAGAGGGCTAATTTGCCTTGAGATGACTGTGGTGGGCTGGAGACAGCTCAGGATTAATGGCTCATTACGCCCAGTGTAAGCACTCTCAGAGCCTCTGATGGCGGAAAATGAATTTTAGAGGGGTCGCGCCAGACACAACATCACCATGAAAAACTGAACAAAATCACTGTGCTCCGTTTTCTGTCAGGGGGAGGGCTTCAGGGCCGTTGACTTATGCGCTCGCGCCATGCGGGAAAGAGCTGCATTCAACGCACTGGAAACGAAACCTTACAGATGTGTGAAGCAGATACCCCAGCCACGCTCTCCAGCAAAAATAATAGAAGCAGACTAGCTCATAACTCAGAGAGCAACCAGCTTTTCTGAAGGAGCCAGCCACTTAGTGCACATGGGAGAGCTTTTACCAAATTAACTTTCCAGTTGATTTGTAGTCACTCATTTAGGGAAAATGATTTGGCGACTTCCAGGGGTGTCCTTTTTTTCTGTGAGGTTATTATGAGGTGACCGACTCTAGCTGACTTAAATGGAGAGACACAGAGACTCTTAATGTCGGAAAGAATAGATCAATTGACCCTGTTTTAAGATGGTAGCTGGTAGAGGCTGTCATACAAATGCTGAGTGAAAATGTGCTGGAGAGATACAGAGGAGGGAGGAGAGAGTGTGTGTTTTAATCGGTCTATATCATCGGTTCCCAAACTGGGGTACGCGTACCCCCAGGGGTACGCAAAGTGGTTCAGGGGGTACGCGGGGAGAAAATTTCCGCGATAACAGAAAACGGACGGAATTCGCAGAATGTACCGTTTGAAACAGAATTGCAACTTTCAGACGGAAACATCATTTTGTGCATCAAAATCGCCCAAATTCCCCTGTATTTTGTCCTGCAAGGCTGTATTTCTTTCTTATAAACACAACAACGATCGCAACGATGAACAAGCATTAATTAGAAAACAAAACCACTGAGAAAATGTCACGTCTGTGCTGAACTCCGCTCCGGCCACGCCCCCCTATTCAACACAGACCTCCGTAGCCTGTCTTTTTTAATGTTTTTTTAGTCTTCTGTTCTGTTGATGGCTGGCAAACAACAACCTTAGAAGGTTTGGGTCACTTGTGGCACATATTATTCACTCATTTTAAGCCATCAATCTACCTCTGGGTGAACAAAATGATCGATTAAAACGGAATTAAAGTAAAAGGTGAAAAGGAAAACTTTTTTTTTTTTCAACGGGGGGGGGGGGGGGGGGGGGGGGGGGTACGCAGCTGGAGATAAAATGTCTGAAGGGGTACGGGACTGTAAAAAGTTTGGGAACCACTGGTCTATATCTTGCATAGTTATCTAAAGTACATATGAATCAAATCAATTCAAATCAAAACAATTTGTGCAAATGAATAAAATTACGCTGGCAAGACAGACCTCACTATATTTCTAAAATTATAGCCAGCAAATTAGGCAATCATACTAACTGCTCTAATTTTTCCATCCCAGCTGTGTATAGGTTTGTTTCCGTCAGTTGAATTGTGCTGTAAAGGCTGTTGTAAGTCAGCCTAATGCCATCTTTTTTTGTCAGCTCCTAACAAAAAATTATAAATGAGGATAGCTTTCTCTTCATACGCAAGGAGAAGGAGACACTTTTTGCAAGTCCCTGTCCTGTGTAGATCTGTAGGTTGAGAACTGTTGAGACTGGTGTAAATAGCCACTATAACTGTGTAGAAGGTTTTTTTATTTATGTATTTATTTTTAAATAGCTCATTTATCAGATTATAGTAACTGATAACCCTCAGTGCTTTCACATAGGACGAAACATGCACGACCTTGTTACCCTGGGAGGGCCTCCAATGTAGTCGCCATCATTTAGATTGCTTTATTGCTTATAAAGCTTCTAGACTGTTCTACATACGGGAGATATTAAAGCTATTTATGTCTCTTTCCTGCAGTTATGATAGGACTCAGATTAAAGGACATTTGACATGACTAAAGACACACGTCTCTTACAGCCACTGTAACATGAGGGTGGAAACCCATGCAGAGGTCTACCAGATGAGCACCATGCTACCATGCTTCTAACTGTCATAGCAGATAACATCTAACCATAGATATGCGGAATACCCCTTTCTTTCCATGAATGCTCTCCACAGGATATCTATGATTTGTCTCTCTGCACTAAGAACAGTGAGCATTTTTTAAAGAGCCTAGGTTTCACTTCGAAGTTAAGATTCCAGTCACGACAGAATCGTTGCTTAAATCCTCTAGTGCTACACTGCCACAGTAATTGGTCTTTATCTGTCAAAGTTAGACAAGTTGAATGCTTTTAATAGTTTTAAAGTATAGTGAAATTGACTGTGCCGGCACTGAGTGTGCAGGCTCCTTCGTGGTCATCTAATGGGCCATTATTCTTGCTCTGTGACAAATAATTCTCCAAATACTGTTCATGAATTTTAATCTGCAAGATATGCTTCCAAAATACGCTTTGAAAAATAAATCAGTACAGACTAGATACACGTTTGAAGTAACTGATAACCCTCAGTGCTTTCACATAGGACGAAACATGCACGACCTTGTTCCCCTGGGAGGGCCTCCAATGTAGTCGCCATCATTTAGATTGCTTTATTGCTTATAAAGCTTCTAGACTGTTCTACATACGGGAGATATTAAAGCTATTTAAGCTAATAACATTGTCCTGATACAAACTATGCATGAAAATTAATTTATCAGGATGTGTTGGTGTTACATGGAAAGACTTTATGGAAAGTCGTATGGAGAGTCTTTTTGCCAATTTGCGAACTTTAAGAACTTGATATTGCGACTAATGAACTTTAAGAACTTTATATTGCGGCTCATAAACTGCTGAAGTCTGAATCCTAAAGAGTCCCAAAGCTACCAATCGTTGAGTTCTAAAAGAACATCGAGTCAAAAGTGCATCAACAGATCATACCGTATGCTTCCTAAAACTTTGGAATAGTTTTAAAGCTCTTCACCTGATGTCCAGTGCCCTAAGTGGAGGACAATGAGTGATTTAATTGTGAACAATAAGAAATAAATTGCCCTGTTGGCAAACTTGAAAAACCCCATTGTATTTGTCAGAAGAGCGTTTAATTAAAGGGATAATGGCTTGAAGAAAAATTGAGTTAGCCACTCAGAAGGCTTACGTCTGTGCTGGTGTGTGAAAGCCTCCATCAGCACACTTTCATGTGGTGCCAAATGTACACATTCCTGGGATAAGACCCAGATTTGTATCACTTGCAGAGTGTTTTAAATCTGTCACGATGGGCCTTACTTCACCTTGAGAGGTGGGGCACAGATAGCTTCAGCAAAAGCTGAAAAAGGATATGGCTAAATGGAGTGGAATCAGTGTCCTCAAGAGTCACGGCACAAGCACAGATGTTTAGGATATATGAGACTGCAAGAAGTGAAAAAAGAAGAGTAATTTCATCAAAATAATTAGATGAGAATGTAGCTCTTATTTCCATCTTGATAATGGACACGATGAACTCAAACAATATGTCACCTGTAGATGAGGCCATGTCATGGCCATGGCCACTGAGAGAGGACTGAGCTGAGACCCCAGTAGAGTTACCAGCTCAGTAGACTGTGCTTGTGATGTTCAATGATACTCATCCATTATACAGCCAAGAGGCGGAATACACATATGAATGAAAAGAGTCATGGCAGTTCAGAGGGCATCATGTCTTTCATTGCATGTGAACATAAATGGCCACGGGAACTTTTAGCTTTTAGTGTGCATGAGAAGCATCAGAAAAGAGAACTAGCCCATATAATGGGGATGTGTTTGCAGGCTGGACTGGTGTCGCAAAAGCAACTCCTCCTGGTTGGAGCAAAATACAGCCGTATACAGAGAGGCAGTTTTTTGGCCAATCAAAATAAGCAAGGTAGTTGGCAAAAGCTAGTTTCATCATCCAAAAGAAATGAACAGCAATGTTGAATATACAGTAATGTATATTATTTAACCCTCAATATGTATGTCACCACCCTCAAAGCTAATTCAAAATTTAAAGTGTATTGGAAAGTGAAGGTGTTTATTTTCAAGGTGAGTCTATCGGATCGAAGTAAAAATCTAGTGGAAATAATACATGTGTACCTAACCCTATTATTATTAACCCTATTATGTGTAAGTTAAGTTACTGTAAAACTTCCTATGATGGCCAACACCTTTTCTGTTTAAATGACTGAATGCCCCTAACACAGGCGGTGGGGTGGTATTGAGTTTATGATGAAGAAGATGACAACTAACCGTACTTTCAGTGCTTCATGGCTGGTTTAATCTAGTCAATTTCATGTTACACATATATCACAGATACCTTTACTCACAATAAAAGAGAGAAACGTTTCAAAATCATCATATCATAGTAATTTCTTTGCTAAGCTAGGTGTGTTGCACATCAGCCATATTTGCCTGTGAAAAATAAAGAAGGCTAAAGAAGAGTAACAGAATCTGTTTAGTTGTGGCCTAGCTTATAAGGTTGTTTGCAAATAAGCCTTACAATTACAAGACAGAATGATTAAATATCAACCAATGTACTTTGTTTTCTCATGTTTTTGTCAACTGACCTGGACAAAAAGGCTAATTTGCTTGCATATGATGTCCTTCTCAACAGTAAGTAGTGTTGCTAACTAGCTTCGCTGCAGCCTAAGCATAAACTTGGTTATGGAACCTAATCCATACTGTCCGTTTTCGCACAACTGCTGTCACAACTGCTGGTTTCCTCTCTTTTATTTATTACAATTATTCATTTGGCATTATTCAAGGCATTGTGACCATATAGATGAGAAACAAGAAATGTATGTACTTTATTGACGCACAATTGCAATGGCAGTACACAAACAAACTCAATGGTCGACATTCAGTTAAATAGTTTGTCATATTTTGTCGTGACTATTTCTGATCTGATTGGTGTAAAGATGACACCAGGTTGGACTCTCTCGTCCGCCCACTTGAAATGTACTGTATGTTTTTGTGGAAGCCAAACATTCGTGGGCTTCCTCTACACAATTAGAGGCCCTCTCCACTTTCTCTTTCACATTCCAGTCAGAACAGAACAACATCTAATGCTGATTGGCTAATCTTTCTTTAAAACATGTGAAGGGAGGCCAAGTGGGCGTGAACCCAGTTAGTCTCTGTAGTCATAGTAAAAATAAAAAGTAAATCATCAAATTTGAAATATGATGACATGAAGTGATTCATTAAAGTTTATTTTGCATTTGTTTTTAGAGATTAGTAGAGATTTTCACGTCTCAAGTAATTTAATTCTGGGAAAGCCTGGCTTCCACTAGGAGTTTAACACTATTACATTTTAATAATTTGTTTTGGCTCCATCGAAGGTGCTCAGTGACCTTAAAATGATGTTGTTACCCTGCATTGTGTATACTTTTACCTTTTAAAGGTATGTTATGCTAAGCTAGTATTTATAATGTCCTCAAACCCATTTTGATGATAAACAGCCATGAGAAGAAGGCATAAACACACATGTTGTTCACAATAGCTGCCAAAGCCATTTATTAAGCAGAATGCAGAAATGTAAGAACTGCTTTTACAACCAGATTCATCACCAAAATACATCAGTTAACAAGCTATCTAGCATTCATCAGCGCCAACTAACTATGTTGGCTACACAGCTCACTACTTTCAGCCAGTCTCTGGAATGCCTTGTGAATCTAAAAAACGATCAATCCACTAGCTTAGTAATTGAAAGTGGTTTAAGAGTTCAAGCATATTTTTCATGAAATGAGAAACTGCCTTAAGCAATATGGCTGCTCAATTACAGCAAAAAAAAAATCATAAACACGATCATTTTGGTCAGTATAGAGATCACAATTATTACTCATTCAGTATTTCTCCAAGGAGTTTTTTTCAGCAGTGGTGCAGTTGTGCACACAGACACGAGCCCACAACACTGGACTCTTTTGTAAAATATAAATATAAAGTGCTTTTATAAAATATTTTTAGTAATATTATCATCAATCCATATTATGTTTATATATTATAATAATATATTAAGCTATATTTTGTCTTCTTTAGTTATTACAAAAAGTAAATAGACTAATGTGTACAGACAAGTGTTATTTAAAATCATCTTTAGTTCATTTGTGTACTGAGTACTTTTTCCTATTCAGTTGAAAAGAAATGACTGTACAATGACATAGGCCTACACTGATCAATGGTGCACTGCCACTTTTAAAAAAATCTAATGGTTTCCGTTGTGTTTTCATGTGGGGGTGTGACGTGAACATGATACTAAAAAAGTCCGTTGTTTTTGCATCAACCCAACCTGAGCTGTTCAAGTGTGTATTTCAGGACTGCAGCACATGAATAAACTTTTCTTTTCATTTCATACTAAACAGATGAGATCACATGAGATGCTAACGCTAGGTCTGGGATTGACTTTTTAGGCTCGCTGTTATGCTACTGTAACTGAGAAAGTGTTCATCTTGTCTTGAACAGGCATAGTGGATAACGCTAAGAGAGTGGATAACTCTTCCCTGTGTTTCATCACATTTGGACACCAAAACCATGAATGAGAACCGTTTAGACAACATCATTTCCTCTGTGTTTAAATATTCTCTCCACTGGCATTCAACTCACTGACTTCACTTCTTGCTGGCGATGCCCCATAGATCAGGCCTGTAGTTATAATATCTTTAGCTTGCTAACGAATGTTACTGTATGTTTTCGTCATAAATAATATACCGTGCAGTGGTTGAAATTGACCAAAGATCTTTCTGTCATCTTTGCTGAACTAAGCATGCCACACCCTGGCTGAGATCGAGTTTGAGCTTATAGGGAGGGGGTGGAAGCAGACCACTATAAAGGAAAGGGGTGTGTTGGATTTATCACAAGAGAAAACTAGAGCATCACTGCCAAACATAATGCGGCACATGAATTGTTTTATCTTGTTATCATTATGGTTGGAAGTCCAAAAATCGCAAAGCCCAAAGTTCTGCTACGGCTAGATACTGCAGATTCAGCTAATAAGAACGTTCCACCTAGAGGGAGCTGTAACTCATGGTTTGAAAACAAAATAGTTCTTACTAGTTTTTGAAAAAAAAAAAAAACATTTCGTTCATCAAATGCCCTTGAAAGCATTTACAAATAAAAACAAACAAACAAAGATTTGGGTACAATGCAGTGCCATAACCCAATACACAATAAACTAGTAGATAGTTAGCCTGTGGTTGCCAGAGTCATCACAACAAATCTGACTCGCTTCATTTAGACTTGAAAAACAGAACCAATTATGGTTCTAAGTGATGGTGACAACACCTAGAAACTCTGTTAGAGCATTTTAAAACCAAACAAATCCAGGAAGACATAACATTTCGGACATTCGAGAGAAAAGCAGGCTTTTTAGATGGACAGCTAATATAATGCACTGAAACAAAGACGATTGCTTCCAACTGTCCGTTGTCAAAAGTGGTGGGGACAAAATTGGTGGTGGCAAAAAGTGTTGGGGACATGTCCCCAGCGTACATGACACCTATGCCCTTTCCTGCAACACAGAGCAGGTGAATTTTAACATCTTTCATAGTGAAGATCATTTCAAACGATAAGTCCCATTTGGACTGCACCTTGAGGTGGCTGCAGGTTTATACTTTAAGGCCCTGGTACATTGCCTCTTTGACATAGTTCTCTCCGCCAACTCCTTGGGTGAACGCAGGGAGTATGTTATTGCCCTGTGCGTGCTCTTTAACTTACTGGGAGAGTTCACCAGCAGAAGCAGCCTTTGGCTTCCACTGTGCCAGAGGAGTCATCTGCCCCTCTTCTACTGAGACAGGGTTGTGCACACGAGGGACCTGAGTTATGCCTGGTGGGAATAAAGTTATAAGTATTACTGGTATGTGGATGTGACAGTGGTATGCAGGATAAGTTATCCCTGGCTCTTAGTTTTACCATAAGGCCAAGCTTAGATACTTCATACAGACATGGATGAAAACAAGCCCAACTACAATTTGACAAAGGGAGACAAAATGACTACCAGGCTAAAACTCTGCCAGCGCTACATCCACAGACATCGACAATTAATGTATGACAAACTGTCTCACTACGTCTTCCAAAATCTATTTCGTAATACCTCATCACATAAGTTAGCCAGCCACGAAAATATGCTCCTGAGTGTTCCAGAAAAGGACGTTTAGCCAGTAATCGGATACGTCAAAATGAAAGAAATATACCATCTTTAAGGGGGTGCCAAAGATAATCAACACCCAAATTTCCGAGTAAGATGGTCTAACACAAACGGTCTGTGAAAAATCTCATTCTTGTAATAATAAACCAAATGGAGCTGTTGTGAAATTGAGTGATTGGGTCATTTATTTTCAGAGGAAGCCAAAACATTGACAAAAAAACAGGAACGTGCGGCTCTACCTCAACAAATCACTGAGGTTGTTCCTTCAGAGACGGAACAAATCACTGAGGTTGTTCCTTCAGAGACAGAATAGCTTGGAAATGAACCAACGGTACGGTCAGACTATGAACAACATCCTTTCATCTCTACCTTGACTTCAAAACCCCAAAGCCATTTCCCACAGGTGTTCACACATGCTACAACCATATGGTTACACCTGGATTTGGGTTCACCCCAAATATGACATAACAGTAATGTGAAAGCTCTCTGGACAAAGATTTTGTTTATTTCGTATTTAAATGCCTAAAAAAACTAAATTTGGATGGATGTTTTTGTCATGATACTGTAAATGGAATACTATAGACCATTGTCAGATGTTATTCTATTAACAACTGTGTTTTCTTCATCCATGAATCACTGAGTGGACCAGTGGCGCAGCGGACAGAACCCTATTGCATTCTAATATGATCATGTTTGGGACCCTGGTGACGTGCTTAATGAGGTATGTCAGAAAGACAAAGAGGTATCGAGAGAGACAGACAGAAAATGAGGGAGCATAATCAGCCATCATCTCAAATAAATTATGGATTGATAACAGCTCCTATGCCATTTCCTGTTGTTTGACAGTTTGTATTTCAGTGAAAGTCTTAGGCACATTGATAATCAAGTAAAGTGAAAAGAAGTGTAAATTATAAATTAAGATTTTATAAATACTGCGGCGCCCCATTTATTGAAGCAATGTAAACTATCTGTCATTTTTTTTTTACCTCCAATTGAACTGTTTATTCATATCATTCTCAATGTGTATTTCCTGGCAGCATTCTCTATAACACAAACATAAATGTTCAAAGTTGTTTAAATGAGTATGTACCATCTAAATCATTGCAGAAAAGAATTCCCTGTGGTTACATAAACTAAATTAATGGTAAGAGTGAGACCAAAACAATGACTTCACACATTCACTTTTTGGTTATGCAAAAGCCTACTATAAACTTAAAGCATTTAAAATGATAAAAAAACATGATGGTACAGAAAACTACATGTGTGTGAGTGTGAGCGTGTGTGCCTTTGAACCTTTAAGTTTCTGTCTCACAACATACAAAAAATACCATAACAACCACAGCATAACCACAACAGCAGCATCTGTTTTTTTTCAGTCCATAAAAACAATACGTAAATAATTGAAATACTGTAGTTAAAGCCCGGACTCTCAACTATTAGTGCAATATCCACACTGACTGCAACTACAAGATAACAATCAGGTCGCCCAACTAGGTGTGAAACTGCACCTTCACTGGACTAGAAAGTGAATGGCATAATGTAGAATTTAAAACAAATACTGCATGATAAACAATTCTGTGACACTGACAACCTACAGGGTGTGGAAGTAATAATACAGATTTTGGAAAATACATTTAAATCATGAGCAATCACACAACACAATTTCACAACTTTACAATTTCAAATGATTTGAGTTGTATGGTCACGCAAATGAGAGGTTGCCACTTGGACGATGATGAGCTGCAATACACATAGCTTTCACATCTCAGCTGATGATTATGTCAAAAGCCTTGCTGTCATAACTACATTCTTCTCAGTGTCAAGAATAACCTTGAACAAGCAGTCCACCAGTTGCATCATCATGCAACTAATTGGAAGAACCCTACCCCTAGGAATGAGAAAATGTTTCAGCAACTGAGTTGTGAAACTGGGAAACTATGTGTATATATATATATATATATATATATATATATATATATATATATATATGTCCCATAGCTGTTGGTTATTTCCATAAAAATTTGGCCATGTGATGGGATTAAGCAATAGTAACTCATATTCAGTCATATTGGCTTTTCCTATTTCTCTCTGTTTTGTACATCCAATCCCAGCTCCCTATAATTGAGTCCAGGCTGCAGAACAACTCTACACCAACTCTACACCAAAGCCCTTGTCAATAAGACTCAGCTAATCAACCCCAAAAGGAAGAAGGGGAACAGTCGAGTCTTCCAGTAAAACCCTTCAGATGTCCCTGGGAAGTGACCAAAGATGGTGTAATCCTCCACACAATCCAAGGGGCTGAACCAGAGACTTCCCAGGTCATAACTCAAGCAACCAACTATCTTCATTTGAAGTACTGTGGTTTACTTTTGAGATAGCTTAGTGTACTCAACTTTAGAAGATAGTTTATGTCAACAAAACAGTTGGTGTGCCAAATGTTTGGGTATTAACTGCCTGGATCTTTTAGGATTTGCAGTAGGCCCAAGTGAGGAGGGATTGATCTAATCTACAACTGCTGCATTCCTTACTAAGGCATAAGGTGTCATTCAATGTTGCACTGTGGATAGATTCAGTATATGGTGGATGGATTCAGTAAAAGGTGGATAAATTCAGTATATGGTGGACGGATTCAGTATATGGTGGATGGATTCAGTGTATGGTGAATGGATTCAGTATATGAGCCAGTGCTTTATGAATAAAACAACTTCACTTCAGGGGCCTACAGAGAACCTCACCAGATGACTAATTCGGTTTAGTCAAATATGTACCCCTTTCTGCAACCACCATATTTGTTCTAGTTCTTGGTTCCCTTCACTATATGTTTTCACCACCCTTGACATTATTGATTCACGGACCAAGAGCCATATAAGCACTTTAATAACAAGAAGCATATTACCTCCATCAGGTCATGGTGCGGTTCGTGGGTCTGTTTGTTTGTCTGTCAGCAGGATTAGGGAAAAACTACCGGCCTAATTTTCATGAAACTGGATGATAGGGTGTAGCATGGGCCAAGGAAGAAACCATTGAATTTTGGAGCAGATTCAAATCAAGGGGCAGATGTGTGAGTGTAGTTACACTTTCGTTAGCATGGCAAGATAGGGCATTTGACCATGGCAGGGGTCTGCACTCTCTGAGAGCCCTTCTAGTTTCCCAGATGGTTTTACATTTGTCTGACTACCCTTCCTTTGGTAAGGGATTGATTAACCATTAGTTAACCATTGATTAACCCATCCCCCATACATCATAATCCAGTATGCTGCCAGTCATACAGATGTGGCCCTTCTCTCATGAAAAGACCCATTCAGCATGCAACATGAATGTGCCCCTCCCATCCATAAATAACAGTTAAACCTAATTTAGTGAAATAGCATTACCAACCCAGATTGAGGTTGACAGGAGTAATCCCAAACTATGACATTCCATTTGCAGTTAATACAGCAGATGGACGTTAGCAAACCAATATGGCCGGGAGTTTTTGACAAGCCATTTTGAGATTACTATAACTGAAGACAATCACTTTCCATGTGCATTACATTTGGTGACTTCTCAACAACAATACACTCTTAAGTGCATCACTCAAATCACACCATGACCACACACACACACACACCAGCTCATCTCTGTGAATACCCCACACCATATGGCTTGTCCAGATAGTACAGACTTGTGTTTGAGGACAATGATGACATGAAATACTATGTCAAAGACCAGCAGGTATCCTGCATGTGTAGGCTATGATTAAAACAACACTCAGGAGCAACCACAAATCAAAGGCTACACCCACATACCCTGATCAAACCACTGGAAAAGGGAGTGCTCCCACAGCGCGTCTCACAGTCACGCTGCCTCGCTCACTGCAAAGCAAAGCTAATACATATACCTCTGTAAAGGTTTAAATACCAGTCTTTGAATGACTTCTGGGCCAGATTCGGCCTTGATCCGTCTCAGATTCGGCAACTATCTTAAAAGATCCACGCACATAGAGGCAGGCGTACACTGTCACAGCGTCACTAGTATTTCCTAGTACCAAACTACCGAGGAAATATCCATTGCTAATAAGAATTAATTAATCACATGGGTACAAATTCTTTCTCTGACTCGGTCACGACTAAAAGTAAACATTAAGGCGTATAACAAGACATAATAATTACATTAGTCATTTCATATTTTTTTCAATTTATCCATCGAAAGGTTAAATCACTAATGAAAACTGGCCATGGTAAAATAGTACCCAAAATAGACGCTTACAGGATATCATGGAGGAAGAAATATGTAGACTATTAAGTACATTTTAGATAATTAGAACTCTCTTTAATGTAAAGAAAGAACTGCATAAAAAGTAAGCGGTTGCCATTTGCGTAAAGCAATGTTCAAAAAGCGCGGAGTTCATGTACAAAACAACACTAATGTGCGGATGAAGTGTCTTGCGAACCAAAATATCTCCACATTTTTGGAGCATGGAAAGTGTGTGCACTTGCTTCACTCTAACTATGAAATACTCGTCCTGTAGACCAATCAAAATGTCATAGTTGTTTTGTTGCTGTGGTTTTTACTAAAAGTTTATATGGATCATATAGTCAAAATGTGATTTTTTTTTCTTGTTCAACAAGTTCATTATTTTATAACATAGACTTGACCTAAAACATAACAATAAAACATATGCGTTCACACACTCAAAACAACATTATATGTATAACGCTGAGGGGAAACCTATATTTTCTTACCCGTAGAAAGTGTTGGAGTCGACTTATCCAAGAGCGAAGATTCTACAAAGGGGAAATGTACTGTCAAAGCAGTTTTCTCGCGTTCGCCAGTTCCAGTCCATGCGCAAACTGTCCCTCCAAGCTGGTTACAGTAACAGATTTTGTATGAATTATGCAGCAATGGACTGGTTTGTCCTTGTGCTGCTCTATGGTCGGTCAGGTTATTGGGTCGGTCAGAACCCCCGTTCCGCTACCGAGCACTAATTACCAGACTGATGGAATCTCCCGGTGCGCGCGAGAGGAAGCTCCTCTCCCAATGCATTACTGTGATTGGTTAATGTGTCAATGACGAACCACCAGGTGGCATGCCGGTCATATTCACGCGAAATCTCACTTTAGCGCGGTTAATATCACCCAAGAGGAGATGAAAAGCATCTTGACGTGGTCTTTTTGAATTGCGCATTGAGGTTGGACAAGTATTTGTTGGTAATGTAGAAAACTACTGAGTAAACTAAACTGCAGTCCTCCTTTACTGAACATGGGCACGTTGTGTTACTTCAACATTTTAGGCTACAGATTTTTTTTTTTTAATGTGTCTATGTAGTATGCATTGTTTTATAGAGGGCATGTCATTCTATGTTTACATTAATTCACTGTCTGACATGTTAAACAAATAACCGAGCCCCAATCCCCGCTGGAATTCATAAGCCAATTAGATGCACAGTTTGAGGTACGGCGAAGAAGTCATTTCGAGTGCTATTTCTCCAGAAAACACAGACTGACTGTAGCCGCCAGAAATAAAGCCCTAATGTTTGTAGTCCTGACGTTCTAAATTCCTGAATTACTTTTTCAGCCGTTCAATCACAGAAACGCAGCGGCGCTCTATGACGGTGGATGACCGTGTGCGGCGAAAAAGAGTGAAAGGCAGCAATGCATTTTCCAATAATTCATCAGATTCAGAAGAACATTAGCTAATCTTCAGGGGACGGTACAACGGGGTTGGGTCCTACACATTTTCATTTTTCGTAGTGGGCCATAAATTATTCATAGTATTGACTTATAATTTTAAAAGGCATATGTTTGATAAACAGTGGCTTGGTGATTTCGTGTATTTGGCTATGGAAATCAGCCTGCCAGAGAAGAATGCTAAACAGCAGACGCACTTAAAAGTACACGAAATGTCGCAGTTGCACGTCCTCTTGCGTTTTTGTACCTTCAGCATGGACTGATAAGTGATTATCCACACAGTGCCATTACAGACCAGCATGTGTGTGCGTGTGTGTCATGTGTAGATATGCTGTCAGCCTCCAGCCTAATCATAGTATTGATCAGACTCATCACCCTCACCTAGACCAGAGGGACTCAGAGAAATTAATTTAAAAAAACAGAGCTAGGGGCTTGTGTTGGAAGACATTTCCCTGATTGTGTGCTGCAATGCTTGTGCTCACATTTGGCAGGGGGCTGCAAGCCATAAACAGACTGGGAAGGTTACTTATGAAGATCAGGCTAAGGGAGTGCTTTGAACGGCCTCCTCCTGGTTGTCAAAGAGCGTGGACAGTCCTGATGTAGTGGGGGGGTGTTAGGATTCTTACGTATGGGATCGTCATCAACACACTGTAAACACACTGTAAACATAGGCTTAGGGAATTTTCCATATGCACTTTCATAGTTTGTACTGCAACCTCAATACAGAACCTCAGGCTTAAAGTGTGTTTACACCAAGTGTGACAACAACTGAACATTTGGAGTGGGTCTACTTGATTGATTGGGTTCATGCAGCACATCAGATAACAGGAGCAAGTTTAAGTTCCCATGTGCTTTTCATTGTATACGTGGTGTAACGTTCATGACAAGAAAATGGGCAGAGTTTTTATTTCTTATGCATGCAGGGAAAAAATCACCTGACAAGCTATCCCTTCTGTATTATTAAGAAGTCTGTATGAGTGGTAGGCAGTTTGACAGACTTCATATTAAATGTGACAACTTGACAAATGACAAATGAATATCTTGAAGTTAATGCGATCATCAAACAAATGAGCTCTCGAGCGGTATAAGAGCAAGTGTTCTCAAATGTTTCCTTCCTGTTTTGAGCAGCTGTTAAAGCATTAAATCACAGGATTACAACTTTGTTCTCTTTTAAATGAAGCATAATGCCCTGTGCAAATTCTTCCTCTGATTTTTCCATGTTTGAATTTTCAGCCTTACAACAGATATCAGACACCATTTCCTAACTACTGACACAGTAGAAACTCCAGTACAAACAGAGCTAATACAATGTTCCCTAACCCTTGGCTAATTCTCAAAACTTTCATCTAGCCCATGTTAACAAAATCCAGTTGCAGTGTAAATTGATTTATGATTGAGCACGCCATTCGCATGTTTATGTTATTCCCTCGTTATGATAAGAACATAATTTAATAACTATTAAGTGACTATAAAACTCTTCTTTTGCTTTAGCACTGCTAAAACACACATGCAGATATACCTAGCCTATTTCAGACATACTTACCTAATGTCTTAGTGTAAATAAGGAATAGCTTTCACTAACACTGGGCTGAATGCCTTCAGTGACCTTTTGATGCCACCATATCAGGATAAAGTGACCTTGGTGAACTTATTAACTTTACATTCAACATGCTGGTCATCCGAGGCCCACAACAGTCTCTCAACACCTCTCTGGACCTGTGAGATCCAGTGACAGAAATGTAATCACTGCAAAAGACATAAGATGCCTTATTAAGGTCCGGGGTAGTTCCATATTCTAAAACTAGCTGACACAAAATACATTCTAGCATCTTCCAGCCAACTGAATGGTAAGAAACGTCATTGATTGAATATACACATGGGTTTATTTTTATCTCCCTGCCAAAAATCTTCTCTTTTCTGGACTGGTGCACACTGTGACTTCTCATCGGTTTGAGTCCAGTCCAAAGATGTCTGCATGCACATAAATAGCTAGAAATCTCTGCCTTCTGCCCTGCCTGTGTATTCAGATGGTCTAGTGGAAAGGAACAGTTTGTTGATGGATCCTTGTAATGTCAGGAGTTAAAGAGGACCTAGTATTAGGCTAATTTTCACTGTTCATATTTTTATTTTTGGGGTCTTCTAGAATAGATGTACATGGTTCAATGTTCCAAAAACGCCCCTATTAACCCTTTACCTGAACCTATCTGAGCTCTTTAAGCCCCCACCCCCCTCCCTATGAGGCCAGGGTGCTCTGATTGGTCAGCGAAGCGGACAATAAGGACTGTTACGAGATTGTGTCATCTTTTAACAAAGGAAAGGGGCTGGAATTCCAACAAGGTATTTCAGGTAGCTAAGAAAAGTGGTTTCTGTAGGAGAGAGTTACTCCCTTTGACCTGTGCTTTGGGCTTTGTAACTTTGCAGACCGTGTACTTGCACAAAAATGTACGTAAGGGAAAGGGGAAAAACAGAAAAGGTCCTCTTTAAGCTACTGCCAGATTCCATGATGGTCTGTTGGAGTAATGTCCCTTTTAACATGAGGTTTCTCCCTTATTATGCCCTAACAGGCTTTGTTTAGACGAGGCATAATTCTCCCCCATTGATTATGCCAATCTGGTGTGTGTCTGTGTCATTGCTGTGTTCAGAGGGTTTGGCCCACTTCTCATGAAATGTTTGCATTTAAATGAAAATGGTGGTATAGTTTAGTCTAATCCCAAAAGTGCCACATTTGAATGGTTCCCCAGAATAGAAATGCAGACGAGAAATGTGTTAAGAATCTGTTGAACTGTTAGATAGCATTATGTCAGTGGTTCTAGGTAGAACAGGTGGTCGTGTAGTGTTGGGATCTAAGTGTCCTCTCTGTCTTTGAGAGGCCGGGGGTTTGATGATAACATTGAGGGGTCCTTCTGAGACGGCAGTGCCCTCGCCCGTGGGGCTCAGGGACATATGGTCACACCAGTCGTGTGAACGTGGCACACATTCATAATAGTTCTTGGCAGTGTGAGCCCCACTCCAGGCCTCGCATGTGGTGGGCTTTCAGCAGCTCTCTCAACAGGATGCTGGCCAGCTACAAGCAGCCAACATTGACACTGTACACAATGGCATAGAATATATTAGCAGGGAACCTTCTGTAGGTGGTTGTCCACTCAGTTGCAGAGGAAATGTGTCCTAGACACATCATGAAAGTCAAAGAAGTCAGTGTTTTTGAGTCACAAGATGTCCAAAGAAACCAGGCTTAAAAAGAGAACGTTGATAGAATATTCTTTAGTCTATCCACATACTATTGTCAGCTTTCTGTAACTTCTCACATCCAAACACTGGTCAATACTCGTTAATGACCTCACCTGCAAGGTAGAATGTGTAACGATATGTATGCATGATTGCATGATGTTTCTAGAACCCTCTTATGCTCCAAGATCACTTGTGCTTTCCTGTAGATTCACAAGTTAAGATCAGTTAAGGTTAAATTCAAGCAAGGGTTGTTTATTGCACATTTTAAAAGATGTCAAGATGTCTAGCTCAGTACAGCATACATATTTGAAAGGTAATACTTTCTGGTAGCAAACATCCTAACTTCTCCATCAACTTCATTGACAAATAACAGTTGCCTTGGGAGGTGAAATGCAGTGTGGAATGTTATGAAGTTATATATTTGCTGGAAGATTATTTTGCATGCCCGCCCCAAGAACACAACTTCTCACTGATATGACAAAGCGACGTCTGTGTCCCTGAGGTGACAAGCTCTAAATGATGCAAACTTTAGTGAGCAAACACAAAATTGCTGCATGACATTTGAGAATTGTGTTGAGTGTGGGGGATGAGGAGGCTTTGGGCGGTAATAGTGGCAGTTGGGTTTCAAATGAAGTGATGTTTAAAAACCAACCTGTGTAACCTGTTTGAGCCTTATAAATGATGGATGTACCTTACAAGGTTGACTAGCAAGACTCCTTTCATTTAATCCTTTTTTCCTTCTTTGGATTTATGTAGGTATGAATCTTAAAATGTAACTGGTGCATCAATGCATACTATGTACAGTGTTTTTGTGGCTACCGCCTGTCCCCGGGTGTGTGGAAGATTTACTGTCCTCTGCTCTAAAATTATCCTGCCCAGGGGACTGACCTCTACTATGTTGTAAATGTTTGATAGTCAAGTGTTTAACTTTGCTGAACTAATGTTGCAGAAACACACATCTACGGTACCTATTCAAAGGACATTCACAAAAACTACCACTGAAATCATGATACTCTACTCAATATCAGATCTCGATATAGGAAGATTTATCTACATATTTTTGTTATTATATATTTCCACAACAAACTGTACGCCTGCTGACTGTTGTCAAATGCACCTGATGGACATTTTTATCTGGACCTGTGTTGAGGCAATGCTCACTAAAAACAGAATTGAATGATTACTTTTTTCAGGTAAAGACTACAATGACAAGCTGCATCTAAATACTTCTATGTAATTGCACAAGTAGTGGTAATGGAGGTCATTATTATAATACAAACCTCTTGACCTGACCATTCATATCCGCAAAACAACGCTGTGAATGTGTGATACGCTGTGTATCTGTAAATGCTGTATTATCCTTGTATGAATGAATTCAGCTTTGACGTTGATTTACACATCAGACAGAATGACGTTCACAATAGTCGATTGTGTGGAGGCCCTGTCATTATTTGCATATCAGACTGATGGTCGAGAACAGCAACTGGACTGCAATTGAAAAAAAAACTCTTCTATCTGTGACCTGCTGTCTCTATGAGATGGGCATTAAATATGCCCTTGGCATAACGCTGGGTCGCTAGTGGAGGGGATGTTTGCTGAGCTAATCCATACAGCCTAGAAAAAATATTTAATATCCTGGAGGACATCCAGATTGTTGCTTGTGTCTTTTAGTTTAATTACTTTAGAAACAAATAATATGGATATGTCCTTAGCTACTCTGATGGACTGTATCTGGAGGAAATGTTTAATAGATAGAGGATGCAGCCAAAGATTGCTCTTTCACCTGTCTTCAACTTCATTCCCCCGCTTTCTCTTATTTTATTCCCCCACTCTCATCTTCACCATCTTGCTCTAGTCTGCAGTTCTGGCACCACATGAAGCTCCTGTTATTTGTCCTTAGCATACCCTGTGGCTCCCAGCTGGCGGTCTGATCAGACTTGTGGTGGTGAGGAATGGTGGGAGGCCCATCATCAAAGAGCAGCACAGCAGCCCTCAAAGCACCACCTCCAGCTTGGAGAGTGTGTGAGGCTCCCCCGACGCACACGTCTGTGGGGACAGGACTGTCACGGAGCGCCTGTGTGCGCTTGTTTGCAATCACACAATCTGAAATCAGGCAACACAGGAACAGCAGTAAGATGGGCTGCAGTCAATGTCCGTACAATCTGATCGATACAATGGATATCAAAAACCACAAGACATGTCATACTGATAAAGATCAAAAATGAAAAGAGTACCATCCGTTTTTTCTCCTTCATCTTAGTTTTGAAGTGATAATTAGCCTCTTATAATTTCACTGAAGTGAAATGTTAACTGGAAACTAGAACAATGCTGACATCACATGCCAGAGGAAGCTCTATGTGACTGATTTTAATATTCAAGAGATGAGTCCCTCACTTGTATATCAGTTGTATCAGTTTCGAAGGAAAATCAGCACTGTGAACCAAATGAATTATGGGTAATCTGAGAGGGGAAACTCAAAGGAATCAAATGGTGTATTTTGTTTTACTCTTTCATGCAGAAATCTTTCTCTTATCATTGCACTTTCATGCGTATGTGAAACGGGAGGGTTCACAATATAAACAAAATGAGAGCAAAATGAGGCAATTTTCTTCCCTCTGTCCCATCCCTCTCCTGATATCAGGTGGGAAACAACCCAGGTGAGCAGGAAACCTAGCAGCCCCCTGGCAGGTTCAAGAAGCCTGTGTTGGCTGTTAGGCACCTAGATGTAAAAGTGAACCACAAGAGAGGAGAGCATCATAACATTTCTGCCCCCCAAAAAACTGTTCTAGTCAGGTGAAATCTTGGGAGATGAAATGGTTTACACAGGACTGAAATGGCTTTTGGGTCTATTTTCCATTAAGCTCAGTGATATGACTTACAGTGGAGCACTGTTGCGCAGAGGCCAGTTGTCATGACAGTGGAATGTTACCCTTATTGAATTGTAAGGGCATAAGGGCCACTTTGTTAACACAGGCGAAGCTGAATGTAACTGAACTGATATGTGATTGGGTGCCTTTGTGCAGAGACGTACAGATTCAAAGGTATTCTGGAGAGCAGGGGTGGTGCTGAACTAAACAGCAGTTGTGTTGTACAGTTTGATCTACCCTACAGCTCAAAAAAGATCAAAGTCACACAATGAAGTGGATGTGGTAACACTGGTGATAACAGCAGGCGTATTTAGGGCAGAGTAGACTTTTATCATAATACATGTTGTATGTGTATTCATCACACGTATTATGGAGCCCTCTAAAGCCACCAATTGCTCGAAATAACCAGTGAAAACAAAATGAAAAGAAATGTCAAACTAAAAGGACTCGCTTTGGCTTCTGAACCAGTTTCAAATGCTTTGATATTGTTCTGCATGCATTTTTCACCTGAGCACAACTGGATGAAGTGAATTCTGAGGTGTTTCATCTTGCATGAAGCAAATATCCAATTTCACCGACTTCTATATGCAGTCCACACTTCTTTCTGGTGAAAGGTTGTTGATATTTGACCTTAACAGCCAATCAAATGACACCCCTCCCTTCTGTGCTTCTGCAGATATGAGTTCGGTAGGTCCGTTTCCCTGGCAACTCTTTAGGGTTCCACTCAGGTGGCTCAGGTGGGCACAGCCAATGGCCATTCCGACTAAAACAGTAAACCTGTTTGTGTCTGAACATGATGCAGCACGAGGCCATTCCGACTAAAACAGTAAACCTGTTTGTGTCTGTAGATGATGCAGCACGAGTAGGTCTACACATGGTCATAATGATGAGGTCACCGCCACATGGACTACACAGAATGTCCAGCTTCCATCTGAGAAAAGAGTCTCTCAAGTGTAACCCAAACACTAAAGGACTTGACATACTCTGCTTCACAGGCATGACCTGATTAAAGAGGTGCAAATCAACATAAATAAACATTATCTAATGTTTTAGCCAAGAAAGATTTTAAAGGGTGTTTAATTTCTAGTTAATTCAGGTCGTCATATTAAAGTTCCGCATAAATAGCCAATTACATGGTCATGCTCCCAAATGGGCATCGACCTGTGGCAGTGTCTTCCATAATAACCCTGTCTGAAGTGTCAGCAGATGTCTAGGATATCAGAACTATCCAGAGGTTTGGGGTATAATGAGAAGTGTCAGGGCAGAGTGGTGTGTGTGTGTGTGTGTGTGTGTGTGTGCAGATGTGTGTCTCTCTCTGTGTGTGTGTGTGTGTGTGTGCAGATGTGTGTGTGTGTGTGTGTGTGTGTGTCTGTGTGACTGTGTGTGTTGGATTCATATTAGTATTCTACGAAGGCATAACCAGGCAGTAATGTCAGTCTGATGAAGCCTCTAATGGTGGATAAAAACATAGCCAATGGACAAGAAGAGGTCTCTGGCAAAATATCAAATCAGATTAGTGTCCCAAATAGACTCCTGTGCCGGTGTAATGAATGTGTTTTCATGTGTTTATGCTCATGCTTGTCAAGAACATCGGAAATGAACAACTGTACATTCTGAGGAAGTCAAGCACTGACGTAAAGTGAGTGATGGTCATCACATGCCAATTTGGTTTGTGCATAAAAAAAAATCATATTTTGTACAGGAAACTGTGGTATATACACTACATTTCTTTAAATAAAAAATGACCAGCTTGTATGATTTCATCTGCTCAGTCTTTCTAGTGTCTTTGGTTGGCACAGTTGGCCATTTTGTTTTAAGTTCTTTTAAGTTCCTATTATTTTTGGACACATGTGCTGTGGATAGCCTATCCTTGAGGGCATCTGCCAGAGCTCCAAGCCTGTACCTCTTTAGATGTCAAAGCATCGCAGCTGTTGCAGCTAACTAAAGCTGTCAAGCACAGTCAGAGAGCTTTGTATTTGCTCTTGGCTGTTAAACCTCATGTAGAATAGGGTATAAAATAAGGAAATAGCAATGTGGCTTTTAAACTTTTTTTTTCTCTACAAGCCTACAATGACTACATAGGTATTGATCTAAATATGGAATTAATTTGGTCATTAGTCATTAATTGGCTTACTGTTTGTTTATGTGATATCATTTTGAGTTTGACCGGTATTTGGCATGAGGGCCAAAATTGCAACAGTTCCCTCTGACACATGAACAAGGACATTGCCCCCCTGGCATCAAGGCCTGTGATTGCCTGATAATGGGGATTGCTATCTCCTTATTTGGAGTGAGAGCGTTGAGTCTTTATCTCTCATCAGGCCTGCACACTCTGACATTAACACGCTGCGCTTCAGCCACTTTATCCATTCACTGGCTATGCCAGGGAAATGTCAATGAAGCAAATGAGGACGGGAGATCACAGTTACTAAGAGAATGGACCTGGACATTTGTGCAGGAGTCAGAATGCTAATCCCTAGATAGGGCAGTGGAGGCTGAGGCCAAATGAGAAGTAGACTCACATAAGCCCAATTGGAAGATCAGATATCATTAAAGACATGAGTTTGATACACTGAGGACAGATACATGAGCATGAATTATATGAATTTTAAGTTATGGAAGTACTGTTATGCAACAGAGGATCATTTTGGTTAGTTGTAACATGTCTCAGGGTTATCATTGTCATTACCTTTTTAGTTTACAATGGTGAACTTCTGCAAGGATAAGGCATACAACTACCATTGGTTATTTACTCAAGTTCACTGAGATCGTCCAGCCTGACTTTCCACTACCTTGTTATCATGGTGAACCACAAACTGATTTTCCAGACGCTGTATTAGACAGAGCATGAGATGCAATCAGCAGGCTTGGGCATTATAACTGTTTGATTTGAATTGGCCCACATGAATCCCAAGTTCCCATTGTCTGGGGTTATCTGTTGTACTGTGTGATTAAATAAGACACACTTTCCTGCATAGGCTTAATTTTTTGTGTATTATTCTAAGTCAACACCTCTAGGTGAGTGGTTTTGAAAACTGGGATTTTAATTGCAATCACGGTCCTTTTTCTGTTAATCCAAAGGCAGTGTAGCAGAACAGGGCAGTTCTTCCACTTCCCCTCAGCTCGTCCCAGACCGCTCAGGCAGCTCTTGGCACCCAGTATGCTCGGGCCCCAGAAGCATGATTAAAACTCAAAACAAACAGCCTGCCAAACAACAAGACAGCCATTTTGTGTAGTTCAGTGCATGAGGAAAAACAGTGCCTTTGAAAATGTACTCCGTTAAGCATATCAAGTTTACCATTTAAGGTCCTGCTCTTTGATTGTGACCATTTGAATTGTGTGGTGCATGTGCTGCTTTGGCATTGCCATCATTTAGATCAAATCAGTCGAAGTTTTACATCAACTAGACGTTGCACTCTGGTTTGGATTGTGACCAGCTGTGAAGTGGACTGAAATTGCTATAACTACCTATAGGGCATTGACAACCATGATATCAGACATTAATATATGTCTATCTCATTAATATAGAAATGATTGAGAGAGGAATGTGCCCACCATTCTGTAAATCATAACAAAACAATAAATACAGATGCCAGGGCAGCTGTGGTTTACCTATAGGGTGAATGAAACTAAGAAACTATTCGACTAACTATTTAACAAAGTTAAATTCAGAGTGCAAATAAACTCCAGTCAATATACAGTATTATTCCGTTGGGTCTGAGGCAGCCTTTCACTGTTTATATTGAAACGTTCACTTCAAATGTGGATGTGTTCGAGATTAACTTTGTCTTCGCAGATAAGGACAATTTCTCTAAGAAGGGTTTTTCAAGTAAGGCAGAATTGTTTCGGCAGTATGTGTCAGTGATCTGTGTCGTGTCTGTTCTTTCTGTTGTTTTGTCCAAGATGAGCCTCTGCTGATCGAGAGCCCTTTCCAGAGGCTGGTGGAGGTTTTATTTGCTTTGGGATCTGTGCTCTTCTGTCTTGCTTTGCTATGGTTATCTTGTGTCTTTTTGTTTGTATTTTCTGGAGTTTTTAGTTTAGTACGAGTAGCTTAATTAGGACCATAGAATGTTTCTTTGTATGTTTTTCTCCTTACTATAAAACGGCTTAGACGTCTTTTTAATTTGTTAAAGGGCAGTGCAAGGGCACCGATGTCCTTGTTTGTTATACTGGTTTGTTATCCTGTTCTCCCTCTCATTGTTCAGTGTGTTCTTATTTGATTTATTTGGCCTGCTCGTTTTAATGAATCCAGGCTTAGGCATTTGAAGTCAACATGTTTTGATCTTTGACTGTGTAAATGGTGGCTCACAGTTCTCCCGAGAGGACTCACAGGGCCACACAAGGATGGGCCCTAGTAGATATCAAAAAAAGAATTGGTTGACTTTAAAAGGAAACTTATTGCGGGTGATATCCATTTGTACTGGCTGGTCACATTCGGTGCCAGCCAGGGATGGGACGATGGTAAGGTGTAGTGTAGTCACAGATGGGACCGCAGGCAAGGTGCAAGAAGCAGAGCAGCATCAGAAGCGTCCACTGACTGATTAGTGTCTGTGTGGAGCAGCATCAGAAACGTCCACTGACTGATTAGTGTCTGTGTGGAGCAGCATCAGAAACGTCCACTGACTGATTAGTCTCTGTGTGGAGCAGCATCAGAAACGTCCACTGACTGATTAGTGTCTGTGTGGAGCAGCATCAGAAACGTCCACTGACTGATTAGTGTCTTTGTGGAGCAGCATCAGAAACGTCCACTGACTGATTAGTGTCTGTGTGGAGCAACATCAGAAACGTCCACTGACTGATTAGTGTCTGTGTGGAGCAGCATCAGAAACGTCCACTGACTGATTAGTGTCTGTGTGGAGCAGCATCAGAAACGTCCACTGACTGATTAGTCTCTGTGTGGAGCAGCATCAGAAACGTCCACTGACTGATTAGTGTCTGTGTGGAGCAGCATCAGAAACGTCCACTGACTGATTAGTGTCTGTGTGGAGCAGCATCAGAAACGTCCACTGACTGATTAGTGTCTGTGTGGAGCAGCATCAGAAACGTCCACTGACTGATTAGTGTCTGTGTGGAGCAGCATCAGAAGCGTCCACTGACTGATTCATCTCTGTGTGGAGCAGCATCAGAAACATCCACTGACTGATTCATCTCTGTGTGGAGCAGCATCGTTGAAGTCTCTTTGTTGGTGATGGTGATAGACATGTAGTTTGTTAAAAACTTTACAACAAGTAGTCCTCATTTTCTGCCATTTAAACTGATGAGCAGAGTGCTGTGAGAGATGAGAGATGAAGGAATACCAAAGGAGGTGAGGTGGCCACCGCTGAATACATGTCCACTGAGCTCTTAATGTGCTGAATACATGTCCACTGAGCTCTTACTGTGCTGAATACATGTCCACTGAGCTCTTACTGTGCTGAATACATGTCCACTCTTACTGTGCTGAATACATGTCCACTGAGCTCTTAATGTGCTGAATACATGTCCACTCTTACTGTGCTGAATACATGTCCACTCTTAATGTGCTGAATACATGTCCACTCTTACTGTGCTGAATACATGTCCACTCTTACTGTGCTGAATACATGTCCACTCTTACTGTGCTGAATACATGTCCACTGAGCTCTTACTGTGCTGAATACATGTCCACTCTTACTGTGCTGAATACATGTCCACTGAGCTCTTAATGTGCTGAATCCATGTCCACTCTTAATGTGCTGAATACATGTCCACTCTTACTGTGCTGAATACATGTCCACTCTTACTGTGCTGAATACATGTCCACTGAGCTCTTAATGTGCTGAATACATGTCCACTCTTACTGTGCTGAATACATGTCCACTCTTACTGTGCTGAATACATGTCCACTCTTACTGTGCTGAATACATGTCCACTCTTAATGTGCTGAATACATGTCCACTCTTAATGTGCTGAATACATGTCCACTCTTACTGTGCTGAATACATGTCCACTCTTACTGTGCTGAATACATGTCCACTGAGCTCTTAATGTGCTGAATACATGTCCACTCTTACTGTGCTGAATACATGTCCACTGAGCTCTTAATGTGCTGAATACATGTCCACTCTTAATGTGCTGAATACATGTCCACTGAGCTCTTAATGTGCTGAATACATGTCCACTCTTACTGTGCTGAATACATGTCCACTCTTACTGTGCTGAATACATGTCCACTGAGCTCTTAATGTGCTGAATACATGTCCACTCTTACTGTGCTGAATACATGTCCACTGAGCTCTTAATGTGCTGAATACATGTCCACTCTTACTGTGCTGAATACATGTCCACTGAGCTCTTAATGTGCTGAATACATGTCCACTGAGCTCTTAATGTGCTGAATACATGTCCACTGAGCTCTTAATGTGCTGAATACATGTCCACTGAGCTCTTAATGTGCTGAATACATGTCCACTCTTACTGTGCTGAATACATGTCCACTCTTAATGTGCTGAATACATGTCCACTCTTACTGTGCTGAATACATGTCCACTCTTACTGTGCTGAATACATGTCCACTGAGCTCTTAATGTGCTGAATACATGTCCACTGAGCTCTTAATGTGCTGAATACATGTCCACTGAGCTCTTAATGTGCTGAATACATGTCCACTCTTACTGTGCTGAATACATGTCCACTCTTAATGTGCTGAATACATGTCCACTCTTACTGTGCTGAATACATGTCCACTCTTACTGTGCTGAATACATGTCCACTCTTAATGTGCTGAATACATGTCCACTGAGCTCTTAATGTGCTGAATACATGTCCACTGAGCTGTGCTGAATACATGTCCACTGAGCTCTTAATGGAACTAGTCATTGCAAGCTTGCAGTGGAATCCTTGTAGCTTACAGATACGTAATGCTTTATGGAAGTCACATCTTAATTCACCAAGTCCAGATCAATGATGACAGTTTTAACGGAAACTGTTAAGATCCCTGCGATCTAAGAGACATTTTTCATTTTGATCGCTGCTGTGTTTTGTTATGCCACGGGTTTCCCCAGTTTGTTTGATTCGCCAAGTGTTTGTTTTGTTTCTGTGATCAGGCCATGTGCGTTCTGTTATTGTCCAGAGACTCCGCCCTCTGCTTTTTCCCGGCCTTTGCTTCTGTTCACCATTATCTGTTTTACCTGAATTGTTTTCACCTGTATATATCATCTGTTCCCCATCTTACCTTGATGTGTTGCCTGATTTGTTTCTCCTGTGCCTTGTTAATTCCCCTTGTTGGTTTCACCTGTGTAATTTCTCTGTTCCCCCTTCTATATATTGACCTGTGCTTCTGTAGTTCGCTGTCGGATCGTAATTCTTTGTCTGTGCGAATCTATGCCAGAATCCTGCATTTTTCCGAGTAGCCTACCTGGTATCGTATAAGTATTTCTGTTTTTGATCTTCTGTGTTTTTTACCTTTGGAGCTCTGTTCTGTTTTTTTGCCTACTTGGAATTTGTGCGTGTTCTCTGTTGAAGGAAATAAATCCTCAACTTTTTTGCAACCTGGTCTGCGATTGGATCCTTGTGAGAAAGCCTAACAGGAAACATCTTTTTAAAGAAAAATACTTGAGCAGAAACTGACTTAGGAGATCAGGCCCCAAACGATCTCTTCATGAACCATATATGTTCAATTATGTTATGAGAAAAGCAGCTACAATACTGTTTTCATGGTGCCATAACATTAGTGTCTTGTATAACAGTTAATACAGATATGAAATGTCTCCCCTCCCATCCAGCGGGTCCCGTGTCTATCAGCGTGATTGTCAACACAACTACATGTAAACAAAAGGACAGATTGACGTGTCTATCAGCGTGATTGTCAACATAACTACATGTAAACAAAAGGACAGATTGACGTGTCTATCAGCGTGATTGTCAACACAACTACATGTAAACAAAAGGAACAGATTGACATGCCAAGGGTAAACAGAGAGTGTGCGCAGGCTTGTGATTAGAGGCAAATGAGATGTCCTCCTGAAAAGCCCAATCGTCCCCCATCCAATCATTATACCACATTCACCTTTAATTATTTGCTGTGCTGAGGGGTTCTGAAAGGGGGCATGGACATGCTGATTGGACAAGGACACAGCAGCTTTCACAAACAGACAAGCACAAACCTGTATGAGCAGAGGAAGGGAGAGGGGGGAGGGATGGAGAGCAGACCCACACCACCTACCGAGCCTTGGGATCCTGCTGTTTTATCACACTTTACTGCACAAGTCTGGGGGCTTAACATGACACAAAACAGAATTGAAATGTACATTACATAATACGTCAATTTAAGGAAAAGTGTATTGATGCATACTAATAAAGCTTTGTTAAATGACCTGTCATGTAGAGCTATGATACAGAGGATGAGGATGTGGTCACAGACTCACCGGTCTTCAGTCCAAGGTGATACAAAGGTGCTCTAAAGACTGAACATGCTTCAGAAGGATCTATCTGTCTTTATTTCGCCTCGCCTTGATGCCAAGAGTGGGAGAGAGCAGGGCTGCAAGGCTGCATGAACACACCTGGTTGGTATCAGCAGCTGTCACAGATGCATATATCAAGACAGGTTGGTGTCATCAGTATCCCTGAGAGGACAACACACACACACACACACACACACACACACACACACACACACACACCTCAAGCAATGACCTACTGTATGGGTTGTCTAAGGGCAGTGCCTCCAGTAATCTTATTGGATAGGACGTTGCAGCAGTAATGACCCACAGAGGCCTCATGTTTTTGCTTCTATTTATACCAGCCACCCAGACATCCTCCTCACCTTGTCACCTGTGCGAGGATTACCTCAGCTGGTGCTCACTGTCTATCCATCTCTATCTGCCACTCAGTCAGTCAGTCTGTCTGTAGCTCTTTTTAAACAGAGTTATACTGCCATTAAGAAGACCCCTCATTATGCCGTCTTTGCTCGTTTTCGCTGAACCAGCTGTGTGTGTGCTTTTAGACAGCATGCCGGCGTGACGTTTAAAATAGCGCCCACAATGCTGCGTTCGAGACCACTCGGAACTCGGATATTTTGAATGTAGAATGCCACTTGAAGACAGAGCTTGGAAATAAACAAGCCTACCTGTTACTTTCAAAAACAATGATGTGTGAATTTAGTGTCGGCAGGCTCTTGCAAGCCATGCACATTTATAGCTATGATCAGACTCAAGTAAAGTTGGTGTGCATCTTGTACAGCATATTTATGCTTATGTCAGATTTCTGTGCTCTGAAAACACAGTAGTCTTGCTTTGTTTTGGTTCGCTGCTGGGCTGCGTCACACCCTTATCCTGCCGGCTCTCTCTTTTCCACAGACGACGATCCAGCTCTATGACTACCTCCAGCTTGAAGGTGGAACAACAATGACCCCCCTTCTGTGTTCGTACCTTTTATACAGAACGGCGAGGCAGAATAAAGGCGCAACATTCCCAGCTTGAACAGGCTGTGTGAAAAGTCTGTCAGTGTCTCTCATTCTCTCTCTCTCTCTTTCTGAGTCTCCATGTCTCCCTCTTTCCCCTCTTTCTCATAGTAAAATAACATGAGGTAGGGCTTGTCAGGATTGTGACATGACAAAAAGTCAATCTAATTATTTTGCCTTTGCTTGAGAGAAACGAAGACATCCTGGGGGATATAATGACAACAAACCATTTATGTATTGAATCAATGAAGATTGGAAGCTCAAGATTTGAGCTCAAAAGCCAAGCACATCATGCTTTTATCCTACACAACAAATAATATTCATAACTGTTAGCACACCAGTCATTCCTCCGTCCTTGAAAGCTTCTTTGTCTTCTCTGTATCTCTTCAAAATGTCTTCTTCTTTTCTTTCTCTCCCTGTCCTTCTAATTATTAGCTTGTCAGATGTAGTTGTGCACAAAATTGCAGTTCAGTTTTGAACTGATCTCATAAATAATCCAAATTATTTTTAAGAATAATTATTAACTGATCCAGACAAACAATTGTGTGACTGGTATTTTCACTGGTGTGTGAATGTGAAGGACGCTAAAACATCAAAACAAGTCAAAGAACAGGACCTTCTTTCCAGAAGAGAGGAACAGGACCTTCTTTCCGGAAGAGAGGAACAAACCCGTCTTTCCAGACGAGAGGAGGGAATGGGTTTGATACGTAACCAGCTTGAGTGCCTTGAACATTTCATGTCCCAATTACCATTTTATGGCAGTCGTCTAAATTCCAATCCGTCACAGTCAGTTGCAAGTTATGGTCAAGCTGATTAGCCTGGTGGCTACATTTCATCTCCCCCTTCTCATACTCCCCCACTGCTGTTATGCCAGATTTCCTCTTCTCCTTTCTCTCATCCCCCATTCTTCATCCTCTTATTTCTTCATCCATCCATATTCTTCTTTCTTCTTTTTATTAACACCCTCTCTTCTTATGTCTTGGCCCCTGCCACACAAAAGCACATTCTCAGTGTACTGATCTTACTCTCTTATTAACTACATTTCCCAGATGACCTCTACTTTCTTTAGCTCTGGACCACAAAGCCATGAGGTGGGAGAGAGGCCTGAGTGTGTTATGAGCATTTTGATGAGGCAGAAAGCATGACTAAAGCACAGAGAGGCTGAAGGATTGGACTGCTCCCTGTCATGCCTGTCTGCTGTGCGCTCACACAAAGCCAGGCAGAGAGGGAGGGAGGAGAGATGAAAGCCCAAGCAAGGGCAGAGACGAGAGGAGGGAGAGAAAAGTGCAAAATGGACTGTAAAGGGAGAGGAATCACGACCCGAATGCCAAGCGCGGATTCATGCTGAAGCCCTTGGACCACTCCTAATCCGCCCTTGTCTGAGACCTGCTGGCAAAGGGCATGACACTGCAGCCATAAACTCTTTCTCTCTCTCTCATCTTCTCTGTTTCTCTTTCATTCTCTCTGTTTCTCTTGTATTCTTACACCACACACACACACACTCTCTCACGCACACACACACACACACACACACACACACACTACACCAACTGTAGTTCACACAGCCTCCTCTATGGTTCTAACTACATGCCAGTGACCTGGCAGCAGGTTTTCCAGTGGCAATAGAAGCGCGGCTTGTTGTCAGAATGTTTTTTGTTATTGGATGTTTGGTATGTGATATGGATGGTAATAATGGGTAACCAAACAAAAGGTTCTGTGGAAACAGGGCAGTGAACCTGGTATAAAAGGGGAGCAGACAGAAAGTATCTACCAGTAACTATCCACTCAAACTCCTAAAACATAAAAGCAGTTTTCATCTCTCCTTTCTCAACTATGAATGGGCCAAACCGTGAAAGAGACCATCTTTTAGTTTTTGTTTGTCCGTTTTCAGATGGTTAGCACAGCACAAGGGATGGGGTACCACAATAGAGACTGCCTCATTTATACAGCGCTTTAGAATCAGCCAGAATAGCCTGCACCTGATAATGGATCATACCAACCCTGTCCTCTCCGCTTGATTGTCCACAGCAGTGAGGAATATTCCACTGTAACATGGTTCTCATCTGGATGCAGACAAACAAGGTTAAAGCAGGACTCAGCGATGCACTGCTGGCTGGACCTTCACCTCCCCCTCTGGCTTCTCATCCCTCTAATGGATTTATTGCAGCTGCTGAAGGGCCGTGAGCTGTGGACATCTGCCCTCTACAAACCTATCTGTTGATTCTTCATGTCATGAGTCCGCAAATAAATACTGTGTGAAAGACAAAGGTATATGCTACACAAAGTTTCTGAAAACATGTTGTATGTTGAAACCAAGGCTCACGAAAGACCACTTTGCCTTTAGACCACGTTAGTTATTAGGATATACAGTATATTGCCTGTAAACTCTTAAATATCTCCCTCCTATATTTGATCCTTAAAAAGTGTGATAGGGTGCTGAGTCAAACTTCACCTTTAGGATATCCCACTGTCCACCCAAAATGATAAACTACCACTACAATAATCAGTAGGCCACCATAGTAGCAGTTGCTCCATCAGTAAGTCAGCTGTGTTAACTCATCTTACGCTCGTCAAATGGCCAACTGTACTTTACCAGGTCTAACAGCAAATGGCATTTTATTGCCAGCAGTTTGTTTAAAGAACAGCAGAATAACTGTTGGTCATGTTGTTCAGTACTCACAGCCAATGAATCATCTTGTTCAGTATTCACGGCCAATGAATCATCTTGTTCAGTGCTCACGGCCAACGAATCATCTTGTTCAGTACTCACAGCCAATGAAAGAACAGCAGCACAACTGTTGGTCATCTTGTTCAGTACTCACGGCCAATGAATCATCTTGTTCTGTGCTCACGGCCAATGAATCATCTTGTTCAGTACTCACGGCCAATGAATCATCTTGTTCAGTACTCACAGCCAATGAATCATCTTGTTCAGTACTCACGGCCAATGAATCATCTTGTTCAGTACTCACGGCCAATGAATCATCTTGTTCAGTGCTCACGGCCAATGAATCATCTTGTTCAGTACTCACGGCCAATGAATTATCTTGTTCAGTACTCACGGCCAATGAATCATCTTGTTCAGTGCTCACGGCCAATGAATCATCTTGTTCAGTGCTCACGGCCAATGAATCATCTTGTTCAGTGCTCACGGCCAATGAATCATCTTGTTCAGTACTCACAGCCAATGAATCATCTTGTTCAGTACTCACAGCCAATGAAAGAACAGCAGCACAACTGTTGGTCATTTTGTTCAGTACTCACGGCCAATGAATCATCTTGTTCAGTACTCACAGCCAATGAATCATCTTGTTCAGTACTCACGGCCAATGAATCATCTTGTTCAGTACTCACAGCCAATGAATCATCTTGTTCAGTACTCACGGCCAATGAATCATCTTGTTCAGTACTCACGGCCAATGAATCATCTTGTTCAGTACTCACGGCCAATGAAAGAACAGCAGCACAACTGTTGGTCATTTTGTTCAGTACTCACGGCCAATGAATCATCTTGTTCAGTACTCACAACCAATGAAAGAACAGCAGCACAACTGTTGGTCATCTTGTTCAGTACTCACGGCCAATGAATCATCTTGTTCTGTGCTCACGGCCAATGAATCATCTTGTTCAGTGCTCACGACCAATGAATCATCTTGTTCAGTACTCACGGCCAATGAATCATCTTGTTCAGTACTCACGGCCAATGAAAGAACAGCAGCACAACTGTTGGTCATTTTGTTCAGTACTCACGGCCAATGAATCATCATGTTCTGTGCTCACGGCCAACGAATCATCTTGTTCAGTACTCACGGCCAATGAATTATCTTGTTCAGTACTCACGGCCAATGAATCATCTTGTTCAGTGCTCACGGCCAATGAATCATCTTGTTCAGTGCTCACGGCCAATGAATCATCTTGTTCAGTGCTCACGGCCAATGAATCATCTTGTTCAGTACTCACAGCCAATGAATCATCTTGTTCAGTACTCACAGCCAATGAAAGAACAGCAGCACAACTGTTGGTCATTTTGTTCAGTACTCACGGCCAATGAATCATCTTGTTCAGTACTCACAGCCAATGAAAGAACAGCAGCACAACTGTTGGTCATCTTGTTCAGTACTCACGGCCAATGAATCATCTTGTTCTGTGCTCACGGCCAATGAATCATCTTGTTCAGTGCTCACGACCAATGAATCATCTTGTTCAGTGCTCACGGCCAATGAAAGTTCTCTCTCTTATTTCTCTCCACTCATCACACTGACAGGAGTGCAGACGCAGATGAGGTTGGAATTGTTTCCTGTAAGTCTGTAGGTTTACAAAACCTGTGTATACCAAATTATACCAATGAATATTACATACATTATAAAACATTTTGAGACAGCGAGGCATTTCTTATCACAAAAAGGAGCCTTGTAGTTGCAGTTAAAAGCTCGAGCCATGTTTAACACTGAAAATGGCTGCAGTGGCAACTGTCACACTCAATATAACGAACAGAACTCCACACAATGTTTTCAAATGATCTACCTGCAGTGATACACTAGATATACTGTATATGCAAAGAATATATGATGTGATATTGTTTTGTTCTACACACACACACACACACACACACACACACAAACACACACCATCGATATTATTAGATACTATGTATTATTAAGCAAATTGATATTAGTAAAGCATAAGGAAAAGCTTAGACAGTTTTCATTCTCCAGAAACTTTTATTTCTAATATGAAACATAGAAAATACATACAAAATAAAGTTGTTATTGCTAAATAAATTATTTACATGTTGACAATAGGGTTGCATTGCAAAAGCTGCATTGAAAAGCTTTATATACATAAAGATGTAATGTTTTGACCTTTCAAGGCCAATACTGTTGCCGTAACAAACAGGGACTCCTAAACCGATCCACACACACTCACTGTAATACTGAGCAACACAAACATGGACTCCTAAACTGATCCACACACACTAACTGAACAGTACAGTGAAGGCATCAGTTATTGACTTCATGTGTCATGCTGCAGTCACAACCTCTCAGTGCAGGGAAGAAAGGTAGAACTTTGACTTTTTCTTTGCCAAGTCTTTTCACTATGTTATGTGGTGCCAAAGAATGTAGATGCTTTCAAGTCCCCATGGCAATCCACAACTCGGCACCATCAGGTAGACTTTCTGCAGCCAACAGCCAACACTATAACATGTGTGTCTACAGCACAAAACAATATTTGGCACCACAGGACACGGTGAAAGACCTTGGCAAAGAAAAGGCCAAAGTTCGACCTCTCTTCCAAGCACTGACAGGCTGTGATACTGCATCAGCATTCCTGGGCCATGGGAAATGGCCAAACAGTCGGTCAACATGGATTGTATTCCCAGAGTTAACATCAGCCCTATTAGCACAGCACTGCAATGCCCCAGTGACTATGGAAGAGGATCACTTGAGATTCATGGAAAGAGTTGTCATATTATTGCATGATCGTACAAGCAAAACATCTGATATGGACAAAGCAAGAAAGAAGCCGTTTGCCAAGAGAAACTAACCCCAAATAACCCCAACAAAAGCTGCATTACTAGCAGCTGAATGCTAAATGAGCTAAATTAGCCATGTACATGCAAATGAGTTCATCTGAAATTCACTACTGTCTGTCTGTTCCTGTGATGGGGAATGTCACTACTGCTGTCTGTCTATCTGTCTGTCTGTTCCTGTGATGGGGAATGTCACTACTGCTGTCTGTCTGTCTGTCTGTCTGTTCCTGTGATGGGGAATGTCACTACTGCTGTCTGTCTGTCTGTCTGTCTGTCTGTCTGTTCCTGTGATGGGGAATGTCACTGCTGCTGTCTGTCTGTCTGTCTGTCTGTTCCTGTGATGGGGAATGTCACTACTGTCTGTCTGTCTGTCTGTCTGTTCCTGTGATGGGGAATGTCACTGCTGCTGTCTGTCTGTCTGTCTGTTCCTGTGATGGGGAATGTCACTGCTGCTGTCTGTCTGTCTGTCTGTTCCTGTGATGGGGAACTACACTGCTGTCTGTCTGTCTGTTCCTGTGATGGGGAATGTCACTACTGTCTGTCTGTCTGCTCCTGTGATGGGGAATGTCACTACTGCCTGCCTGTCTGTCTGTCTGTCTGTCTGTCTGTCTGTCTGTCTGTTCCTGTGATGGGGAATGTCACTACTGTCTGTCTGTCTGCTCCTGTGATGGGGAATGTCACTACTGTCTGTCTGTCTGTCTGTCTGTCTGTTCCTGTGATGGGGAATGTCACTACTGCTGTCTGTCTGTCTGTCTGTCTGTCTGTCTGTCTGCTCCTGTGATGGGGAATGTCACTACTGTCTGTCTGTCTGCTCCTGTGATGGGGAATGTCACTACTGCTGTCTGTCTGTATGTCTGTCTGTCTGTCTGTCTGTCTGTCTGTCTGTCTGTCTGTCTGTGTCTGTCTGTCTGTCTGTTTCTGTGATGGGTAATGTCACTAAATCAGTTAGATGTTTGGTCGTTTTGAAGCATAACTTCTTGCATAACTTGCCCTATTTTTACTATAGTAAGAGTTTACAACCAACCACACGTATTATCAAGTAAGAGTTTACAACCAACCACACGTATTATCAAAGCAATGGCACTATGAGATACATCCTATAAATTGTTTATTGGTCAACAGCAGCGAACCGTGGTTTGGATGAGCAGAACTGCCCCAGCGTAGTGAATTACCCTATACTTAACCCCTACTTACCCTATTCTTATCCCCTAGTTGCTAGCATTACCATCACGTCACATCAACAAACCCAGAGCATGAGTACGTAGACAGGCCTGAAGCAGGAGATTTGGTCGATGGCGTCTCTGATAGATTACGGCCACCTCATAGAAATATAACAATTTGATTGGCTGATGTGTCTTACATTAATAGTGCAGCGGACGTGCTGAATCCTGAGCAATTTCTGGTTGGACAAAAATATTGTTCTGTTGTCTAAATCTTCATAAAAGTAAGTGACTTTGAATGAGGATTTATATGTAAAGTGCTGTTGGGATAGGGCCAGTCAACAACGCTAAGGGTATGTATTTATAGATTTCTGTAAGGTCTGTGTTCTGTCCGTGTCCAATTTCTGAGTTTGTCTCCCTTGTGTTGTCACATGTTTGTTCCCTTGTCTAGTCCTCGTGCTTCCTTGTTCCCGCCATGTGCTTTCCTATGTTTGTTTGTCTATGCCATGTGCCCTCTTGTTGTTGTTCGTGTCTCCACCCCTCACCTGTTCCCAATCTCCCGGGTTGTTTGTATTATTGGTTTCACCTGTGTCCTGTTAATTCCCCTTGTTTAGTCCACCTGTGTCATTGTCTGCCCCGCCTTGATTGTTCTCACCTGTCCCTCGTTATCTGTTGCTTGTATATATATAGTCCTTGTTTTCTTGTTTCTCGTTGCGTCTTTGTAAATTGTTGTTACCTGGTATGTTCCTCGTTTTTTCCCGCTGTTCCTCGTTTTTTCCCGCTGTTCCTCGTTTTTTCCCGCTGTTCCTCGTTTTTTCCCGCTGTTCCTCGTTTTTTCCCGCTGTTCCTCGTTTTTTTCCGCTGTTCCTCGTGTTCCTAGAGATTAGCGCTTCCTCCTGGTTAATGTGATTACTCGTGCTTCTGACCTCTGCCTGTACTACGACTATTCTCCTGTCTTTTCCCTGTTTGGATTGTTTGCCACTCTTGGACTGCCTACCTGTGTACCAAACCCGGCTAGTAAAACGTTTAACCCTTTCAACCTACCCCTGTGCTGAGTCGTGCATTTGAGTCCTTCACATCACCCACCATTCGTAACAATTTCTTAACAGATCCATCCAGACAAAAGCTGTTAAGAAATCTACAAATACTTACCCTTACCAGTATTTTTATTTTATTATTGTTCTTTCTTTCTTAAGCTTGAAGGCAAGGGCTGGCCCTGCATGTAATTAATAAGTGTGGGTTAATCAGTTTAGGAGTCCATTGATCCGTCCACAGTATTGCTTAGTATTGGTCTTGAAAGGTCAAAACATTACATAATTCTGTATATTATTATTTTGCTTATGCTAACTGTCAACATGTACAAAATGTATTTAGCAACTTTATTTTTTGAATGTACTTTCTATGTTTTATATTAGAAAAATAAAGTGTGTGGAGAATGACAACTGTCAAAGCTTTCCCTTATGCGTTACTAATATCATTAAGGCCAAATGGAAATATTTGCTTAATAATACATGCACGTACAATACGTGTGTGAGAGAGAGGGTGTGTGTAGAATGAAACATAATTTATACAAAATAATTTCAGCAATTTTTTTGCCTAAGCTTTGCTTACCAGCTAAAATACATAATATATTCTGGGTTGTTTTGCTTACACATCTAGTTATCACTGCAGGTAGATGATTTGAAAACCTTTTGTGGAGTTCTGCTCATTATATTGAGTTTGCCAGTTTCTCTCTCTCTCTCTCTCTCTCACACACACACTCACTCACACACACATACAAAAACACAAGCACACACAACAAATGTATACACACACATATACAAATAAACAAGCACACAAAAAAAAATAAAAAAAATTGCACATCTCTGTGTCCTCCCTAGCAGCATGCATAAAAATGTGAGCTGATCAAAGACGTTGAGGCTGATGCACAGGGTTAGTATTGACCAGCAGGCCGTGTTATGTGGGACAGAATAACATCTGTTCCCTCTCCCCTGTATTATATCTCTATGTCTGTCCTCCCCCCATAACACACTCATGACAGACACTGGAGCAGTGTAGCTTGGTGAGGCAGAGTTCTATCAGCACCGCATGCAAGCAAAGCGTCTGTGCCTTATGCACAATAGCACAGAATGTCTGGAATGTTCTATTTGAAGTTCTGTAATCATCAGTTCAGCATAGCAATAATATGTATGAACCACTATCTCTTCCTCTATCCTGTTTGCTGTCTCTAACTGATAAAATGTTTTGGAAGATCTCGGATCTTCAGGAAGGGCTTAAGGCCTCTCCTACAGCAACACACAGGGACACGCTCACACACATACACACACACACACACACACAAGTCTGGGGTTTAATAGCCGCGTGCTAGCCCTGAGACCACTGTTTGGATACAGCTTATCAGTAATGCAGTGTGTCAGGTATTCAAAGCCCTCGGGAGCATGATGAAAGAAACAGGAATGAGAAAACATGCAGGTCTTTGACGACAAACAATGATGAGTACTTCACTTCATACCTGTGTTTAATGGATTTATTAGAAACTGTTTGAGATTGAAAGATGCACTGCGTTCAGCTTAAAGAATGTTGTTTTGTCTGTCTGGAGTACTTTGGCGAAAGAGAGAGATTCTGTACTGGCTATGGCCAAATTGCGAAGAGTGGAAAAGAAGCACACAAGTTTTGAGAGAAATGAAAAGAGAGTTAGAGTGGAAGAACTGGCATGGAAGGAGAATTCATATTTTATATGACCAGCCAAGGATGAAGATGAATTATTCACACATTTCTAAACAGTAAGTAGAGAGGACGGTCTGTTTCTGAAAGATTGAAAGTGTGTACACCAGTACTGTTAAATCAACCAGTGACAGGCATGAATTGACATAATTCACACAAAGTAAAAAAAAAAAAAAAATCCTTTGTCCCCATGCTGTGGAATAGTGAGGATGGAGGAGAGAACAGCTGGGAGGGTGAGGGGAATGATTGACAGGAAGGAGAAGGGGATGGAGTAGGAGAGGAGAGGAGAGGAAAGGAGAGGAGATGGACAGACGGAGGAGGGCTCATTGTGTGGTTATTGGAGGGCAGCACCTCTCTCCAGCCATGTCAGGAGGAATTGCGGCGTTGCATTCGATCGAGCAATTTTGCCCCATGAACCAGACTGAATCGAGCCAAAGAGCGGCCAGGATATCGACAGCCACCCTTATCTCCCCCACACAGGTGTGCTCAACAGCAGAGGGACCCTTGACTCTCCTCACCTCTCTGCTCTTCCCTGGGGGGCCGCCACTGGCCAGCGCCACAGAGCATTCCGCCCCATAATCACACGCTCCCGCACTCCTGAGATCCCCGCTGGAGAAGTGAGGGCGTTGAAATGAGGCTTCACCCGCGGAGTAAATGCTGAGGTCGGCATGTTATCAGGTTTGTGTACGTGGAGATGAAGGTGGAGATACAGAATGAATAACGTTAAACTCCATGCACTGATGTGATGTCTTTTCAGAAAATATTTCCACAATGTCATATATATATATATATATATATATATATAATGCAGACAGAAAGAGTAAACAGCTGTTTGACATTCTGGAAGAAGTGCACTGTAACAGAATACTCTGAACTAAATGTATTATAAGTCGAGGTATTTATGGATTAAACAGAGATAACGTCACACTTGTTCTTTCATCGCTACCTCTGATTCAGTCAGAGAGGAGAGCAGACTTTGAAGGGGGATCAGTGGGCAAAGCTTATACTGCTGACATAGGAGATAGCATCAAGCCTTATCGATTTACCACTAATACTTTAATACCTCCTTTTTGGCAAAACTGTGTCAAATATCTGACAGGACATATAGAAAACTGTCAGAAACCTAAGGCATTTACCATCGGTTCAAGCCAGGTAACAAAAATGAATAAAACAGACTCTCTCTTTGGTTATTAAAAATGTCATGTTCTTCGAAACACATTCAGACCTAGCAAAGACTGTTATTCAGTATGTCAGGGAAAATAATATAGTATGCTCTTGTATCACAGACCATTACGATCGTAGTCTTTAGTTAATACAGTATGTTCTAGTGCCACAGACCATTACGATCTAAGTCTTTCGTTAATACAGTATGCTTCAGTATCACAGACCATTACATCTACTGTAAGTCTTTAGATAATTAACTAAGCAAAGGGCCGTTGGCAGAGGAAGGAGTTCAGGAGTCCATCAACATTCAGGACGGCCAGGCTGCAGGGCCTCCTGCTCTCTCGCTGCACCAATGACCTCTCCTCATCCAGAGCTGCATAAGTGGAGATGGAGAGAAGTTCATGGACGAGCCCTAGGGGACACACTGCAGTTACTCCACAGCTCAGCCACTGCACACCCTCAGGGTTCATACGGTGACAACAACACCTGAAATTAATATTCTTTTCACATGATAATTAGTTCTCTCATCTCTAGTTGAAGCCATGAGACTGATTCTGACTGAATGGCTCAGTTCTGTAGATTCACTGGTAATACACCCGACAGGGGAACAGACATGTGACAAATTGCCTATATGAAAAATCACTTAATTTTTTATATATATAAGGTGTTATCCATGAAATTAAGTATGTCAAGTCAAGGTACTCTTTTTGCATATTTTTACATATTTTAAAACAACAGGAATACATGAATAGCACCAAATAGCATTGTTCCTTCTATCTTAAATACACCCATAACTAATGGAGTGTCACTTTCAGAAAATAGGTCATCATTGAAGACGGTCCGGACTACTTTTGAAGAAGGCAATTTACATTTTAATTATGAATCCAAACAGCTGGACACTGTGTCCATAGTACGAAGTTCAGACAAGCCGTGTTAGAAGCCTTAATTTAAATGCAGACAAAGAAAACTCTCATTTTCAGAGACATAGCAGAATCCATCCCAGCCAAATTAAAGTTGCTTTATATGAGGTAGTATTAAAAGTGACTCTGTGGCTGTCTCCGTTTCAATGCTTCCTCACCCCCTCGCTGCCTCTTGAGCAGGATGAGCCACCTTTCTGCCAGCATCTGGTCATCTAATCTAAATGTTAATGTGAGGCGTCTTTCTCACAGTGGCACACAGATGGTAAAGGCTGTTTCCAGGGGTACTTTACAAGTTAGTCTGGCACAACCCGCCGACCCACTAACATTCGCCGTCTCTCTCCCTTCTCCCTCACTGTCTTCGAGTGAGCAGGCAGAGCATGTTGTCATTTTATGATGCAGTTTAGGAATGTAAAAAAATCTGAAACATTAATTTATACGGCATCAGTATAACAGCACTGTGCTGACAGAGCCTTGTAGAATGACATAATAAAATGGAAAACCTATTGAGCAGAAGGGCATCTGCCCTACACTGAGTAGTTACCTCAAGGGTTCAACTCATGGGGTCAAGGGTCACCTCTTGTCTGGTAAGCAACACCTTATCAACATTATTAACATTATTAACTACTGTGTTCCAGTTCCAGTGTCAAGGAAAGTTTGTGAATGTCACTCACCTCTGGACAATGGCAGGATCTCTGCGAGTTGAGAGCAGACTCATGACCTACAACCCCCCCCCCCTCCCCCTCCCCCAAATAACAGTTTTGAAGGCGCTCATAACACTTCCTCTTACATGTCTGTTCTGTCTCTTCAGGAATGAAGTGTGAAAGAGTGCATTCAGTGTCTGCACAGCACCTGTTGATGCCCTCATGTTTAGAAACACGACTATGACTAGGAAGAAGCGATCTAATCTACAATACTGATCTTTACGTCTATCAGCAGTGTCTTGTTACTTCTTCATCAAGCTAAAATAATGCTGATTGTTGCATGGTTTGTAAGCGGGGTCAGCCCTATGTTCCCACAGCCCTATGTTCCCACATTTCTAAGGATTTAGTTTTTCACTGACAATTTTGAAAATTAGGCCCTATGTTCCCACAGATCTATGTTCCCAGATTTATTATGAAAAATTAGTCCCGATGTTACCACAGCCCTATGTTCCCACATTTCTAGATTTTTCTGAAAATGAAACCCTATGGTCCCACATTTCCTGTTAAGCCCCAGCCGTTTTCGGGACAAAAACACCTACAAATGCATGCCTAAAGTAAATGATCAATTCCTCCAAAATTATACAGTCGATTTGCATGTTCATGTTGCAAAAAAAAAAGTAAAAAAATCGCCATTTTAAAAAAAATCGCGGACCCACCCGCGGGTTAGGGTTATTATTTAGGGTTATAGGTTAGGGTTAGGGTTAGATGAACTGTAGGAACATAGGCCCTAATTTTGTAATGAATATTAGAAATGTGGGAACATAAGACCTAATTTTGAAAAAGCTCTTAGAAATGTGGGAACATAGGGCTGTGGGAATATAGGGCTGTGGGAACATTGGGCTGTGGGAACATAGGGCTGTGGGAACATAGGCACGCTCCCTTGTAAGCTAAGTCACTTGCTAGAAGCCTTTACAGACAATATGCTGCTCGTTGACCAGAAGTTCGAAGTTTGTTTTTGCAAACTTGCTTCTGGGGTTCTGTACGTTGAATCTCGGTTGTTGACATGAAACTTAAACTGTGTGACATAGAGGAGAATATAACCAAAGTCCTGATAATTGAAGTGAGACATCACATCAGCAAGGGTAAACTAAATATGCACATATGGACATATCTTCCCATGCTGGGCTTCTTCCGTTTGGGAGGACCATGGCCCTTCAGAGAACAGATGGATCCTTGTTTTAATTTTGTCATTGACCATAGGGGGCTAAACATGTTTGTCATCTCTTAAAGATGATGTTCTTTTATAGACCGGAGCAGTCCTTCGCCTCTCAAGCTACCTTTACATGTCGTTCCTAATCAAGCAACTTGCCAGCATGTTTTCTGAGGATGCATCCGATAATCAAGCTGAAAGGCCAAAGATCGGACTCATGTACACAGACACATCCAAAGATCACACTCATGTACACAGACACATCCAAAGATCACACTACACAGACACATCCAAAGATCACACTCATGTACACAGACACTTCCAAAGATCACACTCATGTACACAGACACATCCAAAGATCACACTCATGTACACAGACACATCCAAAGATCACACTCATGTTCACAGACACATCCAAAGATCACACTCATGTACACAGACACATCCAAAGATCACACTCATGTACACAGACACATCCAAAGACACATGCTGGCTGTTGTCAAGGCAACTCCACCGCTATCTCTAATTTTCTGATTTCATTAATGTGCTTTATTGTAGTGAACTAAAGTAAACTAAATAAATGAAAGATATTAACTCATTTTATGTTTCACATTTGAAATGTAGCACAAGAGTAAAATAATGACAGATTTTGTGTAGTAATTAAGTTGTCATATTCCGTTTTGATTTAAAGTATTGTTCTTTCAGGAAACCAACAGTGACATTGATATGCATGAGATAGCTAATCCCTTCACCTTCATCTTCATGCACAGGTAACTGCCCTTGACAGCTCTGCCTCGGAAATCTACTGGAACTGCCTTCCACTTTCCTCTCAGTTGTTGAGGATTCCAGCCAAACATTCGGTACTCTGCCTTTTCTGGGATTTTTGCTTTCAGAGAGACATGCTTTCCATTTCACACTGGAGCATTCTCCTTTTGATGACAGACATGGTGACCTTTTTCAACGGTCCCCCTCTGGTCCCTCTCACCCATCTCTGTCAGAGATCTGTTTTTCTCCTCTCAAAGTGCTTTTTAGAACACACTCTTTCTCCATTAGTCGATTGGACTCAAGTATTGTCAATGAAACTCATTGATATACCCTCTACAGGTGACAAATGAAATTGAGTGAATGAGTAATCATTGTATTTTAAGACTACTAATGAAGAATCTTTCAAGCTAAAAATTCAATATACACACATTTCTGTGAGGGGTTATTCATAAAAAAACATAACATAATTCAGTCATTTTCTACTCATCCTCAGGCTATCGCCAGGGTTCCTTGTTCTGTGGATCAAGAATTTTGAAAATATATGGGGAACCAAGTGTAACACATACCTTTCTTCGAAAACAGAATGTGTTCTGTTACAAAATGCATTCATTTAACACAAAACCACCTTTTGTCCAAGAAAACCACAAAGGAGTTAGCAAAATGGATGATTCATGTCGTGCATGAAAATATGACTGTTGTGCTTTTCATTTTGTGAGGAAAAGGCTGAATGCACTTCTCAAGTTGTGGACAAAAATAAACTTTGCAGTCAAAAGTAATTCTGTCCATGTAATAGATGTCCTGGGTCAACATTTATACTTTTGTGGCATGAAATGAGAGAATGCACTGCACTTCAAAAAGAGGGCTTTGGTCTAATACATTCTATGAGTCAGCAGGTTACAGAATGCAGTCTGTCCATGAAAGTAAAGGCTGCTTGAACTTTCCATAGACTATCGCCTACGAACCTTAAAGACAGCCTTTCTTTCATGGACAGACTGCTTTCTGTAACCTGCAGAATCACAGGATGTATTGTACTGCAACCCTTTCATGCATATCATACTACTTCAGTAATATAGCAGAACCATTATGTGGACAAAATTAACACTCTGTAGGCACGGAATGATCATAATGTAGCGCACTCTGCATTTCGTGCCACAAAAGTCTAAATGTTGACCTCGACATCTATCATGGATTACTTTTGTCTACAAAATGAGTTTATTTAGTCTACAAAGTGAGAAGTTTATTCAACCTTTTGTCTGCAACATGAAAAGCACATCAATCAATTCAGTGTGCGACACAAGTTATTCGTTTTGTTTTCTGTGCAAGAAAGAATGTGGTATCATCAACATTTCATGGACACAATGCTACTGTGTTTTGTGTTTTTTGTGTGGACAAGTAATAGTTTTTTACTAAATTCATTAATTTCATAACACAGAACGTATTCTGTCTAGGAAAAAAGGTCTGTTTGCACTTGGCGCTGTGCTCTACAGTTAAAGGTTGCTGCAAACAATTCCCTGTTTGTGTGAAAATGTAATTGTGGGTGCCGGTCAGATATGTCTAAATATCACAACACATTAAGGACTTTCTTAGAGCAACACAACAAAGGAATTGCTAATCGCTAACAAGAATGCTAGCCGCGAACCTGAAATTTGATTACTTTGATACTATATAATAACTAGCGAGTCAACAACTTTCCTAACACAGTCAAACATCAAGCACATGGTTGTTTTGCTTTGGTTTATGGCAGGTCAAATACAGGCAAGTCTCAGGTAGAGAAGTATAATGGGAGATGCTCTGGGGTAAATGCGTTATTGAGGAAGTTAATGCAGCGCAATGGGAGATGCTCTGGGGTAAATTGCGTTATTGAGGTATTTAATGCAGCGCAAGTCTGTCACTTCCAAAAAGTGTCCGGTGACGTAATGCAAGCGTTGGTATAGCAACTGTCACTCAAGAGTCGTTCGAAGCCAATATTACATCACCCGGACCCCTTTTGGCACCCGGACACCTTTTTCCATGACAGCGCCCCATAACTTACTTTGTGCTGTGCTGACAAGCAAACTAGTATTGGGTGCCTGCCGCCAAGAGGTTGAGCAGCTCGTGGCAGATCTCTGAGTTTTGGGTGAACTATCCCACCATTGTACGCTGAGTGCTGGTCTAGCCGCTCCTACGAATCCCACTCATCTGAGGGCAGTGTTGGGAAGGATACTTTCAAAACGTATTCCGTTACAGAATACATGCCCAAAAATGTAATCTGTAACGTATTCCGTTACATTAACTAATCTGAGTAACCTATTGTAGCGTAGCTCGGATTCCGCTACACGGACTGGTGTTGTTATGCCGCGGTGTATTGTGGGAGTACTACACCGCAGCTGTTAGCTTAGCCACAGTGCTATCTGTTGTGTATGTCCCATTGTTGTGTGTGTGGTTGATGTAGAATTGTTCCTGTTCTGTATTGATGTGTTTTGTATATATGACTGAAGTGTCAACCGTGTTTATGTGTTATAGATGTTGTGAATATAATCCTGTGTATTTAGTGTTAATCTTTGTACGAGTATGAATGAGTGTTCGAGAACCAGTAAAAAGTTCTAAAACCATTCAAACGTCTCGAGCCCATTCTTATCTTCGCCACATTGGTGTCAGAAGTGGGATTGACGGAGATCAAGAATGTACACGCCATGGGGAGCACCTGGAGGTGCCACCGGACCGGCGAACTACGCAAGGACCACTCTGCCAGGCTACGGGATGGAGGAGTCACCGCTGGACGCACCACCACGACGCCTCTTCGAGGGAACAGACGGCGCCAGCGGCCTGCGGCAGAGGAGCGACACGAAGGGGGACGACATCGCCTTGCCCGCCGTGGACCAGCTGCCCGCCCTGGAGCCGCTATATCCGGGACAGCAGCAGGATCGACGGCTCCCGATGCCCACCCTGGACGCCGGACCCATCTACAACCCGCCCCGGCGAGCAACCATGAAGCTGCCGAAGTACCATGGAGAGGGACTGCTGGAGACCTACTTCGTCCAGGTGCAGCTGGCGGCTAATTTCAACGGCTGGTCGAGCGAAGAGACCGGCGTGCAAGTCGCACTCGCCCTGGAGGGAAAGGCGCTGCAAGCGCTGATGGACTTATCGCCGGGCCAGCACGTCAGCTGGCCGGCGATCAGAGACGCGTTGCAGCGCCGTTTCGGACAGCGGGTGTTCACCGACGACGCACGGGAGAAGCTGGCCAACCGCTTCAGGAAGGAAGGAGAGAGCCTCGGGGCCTTCGCCGCTGACCTGAGGTTCTACACCCGGAGAGGATATTCCACCTTTGCGGATGCCGAGCAGGAGGTGCTCACACTGCAGGCGTTTGTGCGAGGTCTGCGCCCAGAACGGCTCCGAGAGCACATTCGCCTGAACTTTCCTCACTCCCTGGCTACGGCGCTGGACGAAGCAGAGCGAGTGGAACATGTCCTCTGCGTCTCAAGACATCAGATACGGCAGGCGGACGTGACCGGGGAGATCGATGAGGACGAAGTGGTGACACGACAGGCAGCGGCGACCGACGCACGTCGATACCCCAGACGGAGCCCCGGACAGCAGAGGAGGCGAGACGACGGCTGCTACCGATGCGGGGAACCTGGGCATGTGGCACGCCAATGCTTGGCGCCGGCACCACGGATCGCACCTCAGCAGCCGGCGTTAAACTGATAGAGGGTGGCCTAATGGGAGGATCGCCACCCTCGTCTATCACCATAGCCCCCTCCCCTGATCAACAGAGACTGGGACGTATTGGCCAAGCACATGGACTGTATGTGGACTGCGACATTGATGGTGTGCCCGTGCGGGCGTTGGTAGACACGGGGTCCACCATTTCCATCATCCGACCGGGTGTTCTACCCAACACCGACCAGCCAACACCACCGGGCTGGGTAGCCACAAAGACACGCATCGCGACAGTAACTGGAGAACAAGCGTCAATGAGAGGAAGAAAAGCCCTGACAGTCTCCATTGCTGGCCGCACTGTCCAACATTGGTTCTGGCTGGCCAATATCCAAGATAAGAGCATCATTGGCTTGGATCTATTGACTCTGTGGGGGGCTACAGTGAACATAAAAGACTCTCAGCTTCACATAGGCAGAGTGACCGTGAGTCTGCGCGCCGTTGGAGAAGAGTCAACGACAAGAAGCGCTGCAGCAGTCAGTGCCGGGCCGGCAGCTAGAAGCTCATCAGCTGTCAGGCAACCGAAGGCTGGCAGTCCTCGACAAGGTCCGCTCCACCAACAGCACGCCCCTCCCAGCCCGGGCCAGTCTCCGCCCACCGCCACAGCAGAGCCAGGCTCCGGAAGAACAACATCACGCCGGAAGCAAAACAACGCAGGGCCGAGCAGTTTCAACACTACGACACCACAGCCGTCCGAGGAAACAAGGCAAGCAGTCCAGGACCTGTGTGCTCGTAGTGAAGAAGGGCTGCTGCCTGCCCAAAAGCTCCGACTACGGCAACTGCTGCAGGGATTTATTGACATTTTCGCTGCACGAGACGAAGAGTGTGTTGGCACGAGATTAGTGCAACACGACATCAACACGGGTAATGCTCACCCGATTCGCCTTCGTCCCCGGCGGTTGCCCCTAGCCAAACGGGAGGCAGCAGAGCAGCAGATTGCGGAGATGGCGGCAGCAGGGGTCATCGAGCCCAGCAACAGTCCATGGACGGCGCCGGCGGTCCTGGTAAGGAAAAAAGATCAGTCATGGCGGTTCTGTGTGGATTACCGACGACTGAACGATGTCACACGAAAGGACTCGTACCCCTTACCACGGATCGACGACGCCCTCGACGACATTGCTGGGTCGAGATTGTTCAGCTCGCTGGACCTACGGAGCGGGTATTGGCAAGTACACCTGACGGCAGAGGCCCGCGCCAAGACGGCGTTTTCCATCGGGCAAGGGCTATGGCAATTCCGAGTCTTGCCATTCGGACTATGCAACGGCCCGCCACCTTCGAGCGCTTAATGGAGAGAGTGCTCGCTGGTGTGCCACGGAGTCGCTGTGTGGTGTTCCTTGACGACTTGCTAAGCCATGCTGCGGACTTTGGGGGCTATGGCTAACCTGCAAGAAGTGTTCGAGGCCATCCGAACAGCAGGACTCCGATTACACCCACGGAAATGCCATCTGCTGCGGAGACAAACAGCCTTCCTCGGACACATCGTCAGCGAGGCCGGCGTGTCTACTGACCCGGGCAAAGTCGCCGCCGTGAGGACTGGCCAACCCCCCACAACGTCGCTGAGCTACGGAGCTTCCTGGGGCTGGCATCTTACTACAGGCGCTTCGTCAAGGGCTTCGCCGACATAGCTACCCCGCTGCATCGACTGACGCAGAAAGCGCAGCCCTTCGACTGGAGCGCGGACTGCGCCAACTCATTCAACAGGCTGCGGGCAGCGCTGGTGGAGGCACCAGTGTTAGCATTCCCCGACCCCACTCGCTCCTTCATCCTCGACACCGATGCCAGCGACGTGGGTGTTGGGGCAGTGCTATCGCAAAAAGGTGAGCACGGAGAGCAGGTAATCGGCTACTTCAGTCGAGCCCTTAGCCGACCAGAGAGGAATTACTGCGTCACGAGAAGAGAACTGCTGGCGTTGGTCCTGGGGATAAAGAATTTTCGGACTTATCTCTATGGAAAAAAATTCCTCCTACGCACAGACCATGCCGCCCTCACCTGGCTGTTGAACTTCCGTGAACCAGAGGGGCAGTTAGCTCGGTGGCTAGAAACACTGCAGGATTACGACTTCAACATCCAACACCGGGCTGGCAAACTGCACGGCAATGCAGACGCACTGTCGCGACGACCGTGTGTGACGACGGAGTGCCGGCAGTGTGAGCGTCACGAGAAGAAGAGCACGGCGACGGCTGAGACAACACACGACCAGCATCCGAGAGAGGCAGATGTCCGCACAGCCAACACCGCGGACGCAGCGCCAGCCACAGACAACGAGTGGGAGGTCTTCGACAGACAACAGCTACAGCAGATGCAGGAGCAAGACCCTGTCCTCACCAGGCTCCGTTCTTGGGTGGGAGAGGGGCAGCGTCCACCGTGGTCTGCTGTTTCCGCTCTGGATCCAGAGACCAAAACACTGTACTCGCAGTGGCCCAACTTCACCATCAGAGAAGGGCTGCTGTATCGCCGCTGGCAAAAACCATCTGGACAGCGCGAGACACTACAGCTGCTGGTGCCTCCCTGTGTGCGTGGCCAGGTGCTACGGATGAACCACGGCGCGGTGGGGACAGGACACTTTGGCATCTCAAAGACATTACACCGACTCCGGTCACGGTTCTACTGGCCGGGTTGCCGCCTCGACACAGAGCAATACGTGCATTGCTGTGACGCCTGCACAGCCAGGAAAGGGCCCGGGCGGCGGTCCCATGCCCCACTACAGCAATACCAGGTCGGGGCACCCATGGAACGAGTCGGCGTGGACTTCCTCGGACCTTTTCCCGTCACTGAGCGGAATAACCGCTACATCCTGGTGGCAATGGACTACTTCACCAAGTGGCCCGAGGCGTACGCCACTTCCGACCAGAGTGCCGCAACAACAGCAAAGTTCCTGGTGAATGAGATGTTCTCTCGATTCGGCGCCCCGGAGGAGCTGCACAGCGACCAGGGGAGGAACTTCGAGGCAGAGGTGTTCCAGGACGTCTGTCGGTTGCTGGGGGTAAAGAAAACACGGACTACACCACTACACCCCCAGAGCGATGGATTAGTGGAACGCTTCAACAAGACGCTGGCGGAGCAGTTGACCATCACCGGCAATCGACAGGCGGATTGGGACCTCCACATCCCCATGGTCCTGTGGGCGTACAGGAGCGCAGTCCAGGAGAGCACCGGATGCACACCCGCTGCCTTGATGTTCGGCCACGAGCTCCGGACGCCTGTGGACGCCGGACGCCCCAGAGCCAGCAGTCGAGGGCGCAGCAGGACTGAGTTACTACTACCGGCTGCGCGATCAACTCCGGAAAGCGCATGAGCTCAACCGGGAGGCGCTGCACACGGCGGGTACACGGCAGAAGCGCGCCTATGACAACCGCTCTACTGGACAAAACTTTGCCACTGGCGACCAGGTGTGGGTTTACTCCCCGCAGCGGAAAAGAGGTATGTGTCCAAAGTTGTCTAGCAAGTGGATAGGGCCATGTGTTGTGTTAGATAAACTGTCGGATGTGGTGTACCGGGTGCAGCTAACAGGGCGTAGAAGAACTGTAGTCCTTCACCGTGACCGCCTAGCACCCTACCGGCCTTTAGCTCGCCTCAGTGGGGAAATAGAGACTGTGGGGGAATCGTCCACTGGGACTGTAACACCTCCGCCTGCAATGAGGACGCCATCAAACCACTCAGGGCGTACCCGCAGGGCCCCTGCTCGTCTTCAGGACTTTGTAATGCAGGCTTGGGTTCATGAGGACATGTAACCCGCCTGGAGGGGGCTATGTAGCGTAGCTCGGATTCCGCTACACGGACTGGTGTTGTTGTTATGCCGCGGTGTATTGTGGGAGTACTACACCGCAGCTGTTAGCTTAGCCACAGTGCTATCTGTTGTGTATGTCCCATTGTTGTGTGTGTGGTTGATGTAGAATTGTTCCTGTTCTGTATTGATGTGTTTTGTATATATGACTGAAGTGTCAACCGTGTTATGTGTTATAGATGTTGTGAATATAATCCTGTGTATTTAGTGTTAATCTTTGTACGAGTATGAATGAGTGTTCGAGAACCAGTAAAAAGTTCTAAAACCATTCAAACGTCTCGAGCCCATTCTTATCTTCGCCACATTGGTGTCAGAAGTGGGATTGACGGAGATCAAGAATGTACACGCCATGGGGAGCACCTGGAGGTGCCACCGGACCGGCGAACTACGCAAGGACCACTCTGCCAGGCTACGGGATGGAGGAGTCACCGCTGGACGCACCACCACGACGTCTCTTCGAGGGAACAGACGGCGCCAGCGGCCTGCGGCAGAGGAGCGACACGAAGGGGGACGACATCGCCTTGCCCGCCGTGGACCAGCTGCCCGCCCTGGAGCCGCTATATCCGGGACAGCTGCAGGATCGACGGCTCCCGATGCCCACCCTGGACGCCGGACCCATCTACAACCCGCCCCGGCGAGCAACCATGAAGCTGCCGAAGTACCATGGAGAGGGACTGCTGGAGACCTACTTCGTCCAGGTGCAGCTGGCGGCTAATTTCAACGGCTGGTCGAGCGAAGAGACCGGCGTGCAAGTCGCACTCGCCCTGGAGGGAAAGGCGCTGCAAGCGCTGATGGACTTATCGCCGGGCCAGCACGCCAGCTGGCCGGCGATCAAAGACGCGTTGCAGCGCCGTTTCGGACAGCGGGTGTTCACCGACGACGCACGGGAGAAGCTGGCCAACCGCTTCAGGAAGGAAGGAGAGAGCCTCGGGGCCTTCGCCGCTGACCTGAGGTTCTACACCCAGAGAGGATATTCCACCTTTGCGGATGCCGAGCAGGAGGTGCTCACACTGCAGGCGTTTGTGCGAGGTCTGCGCCCAGAACGGCTCCGAGAGCACATTCGCCTGAACTTTCCTCACTCCCTGGCTACGGCGCTGGACGAAGCAGAGCGAGTGGAACATGTCCTCTGCGTCTCAAGACATCAGATACGGCAGGCGGACGTGACCGGGGAGATCGATGAGGACGAAGTGGTGACACGACAGGCAGCGGCGACCGACGCACGTCGATACCCCAGACGGAGCCCCGGACAGCAGAGGAGGCGAGACGACGGCTGCTACCGATGCGGGGAACCTGGGCATGTGGCACGCCAATGCTTGGCGCCGGCACCACGGATCGCACCTCAGCAGCCGGCGTTAAACTGATAGAGGGTGGCCTAATGGGAGGATCGCCACCCTCGTCTATCACCATAGCCCCCTCCCCTGATCAACAGAGACTGGGACGTATTGGCCAAGCACATGGACTGTATGTGGACTGCGACATTGATGGTGTGCCCGTGCGGGCGTTGGTAGACACGGGGTCCACCATTTCCATCATCCGACCGGGTGTTCTACCCAACACCGACCAGCCAACACCACCGGGCTGGGTAGCCACAAAGACACGCATCGCGACAGTAACTGGAGAACAAGCGTCAATGAGAGGAAGAAAAGCCCTGACAGTCTCCATTGCTGGCCGCACTGTCCAACATTGGTTCTGGCTGGCCAATATCCAAGATAAGAGCATCATTGGCTTGGATCTATTGACTCTGTGGGGGGCTACAGTGAACATAAAAGACTCTCAGCTTCACATAGGCAGAGTGACCGTGAGTCTGCGCGCCGTTGGAGAAGAGTCAACGACAAGAAGCGCTGCAGCAGTCAGTGCCGGGCCGGCAGCTAGAAGCTCATCAGCTGTCAGGCAACCGAAGGCTGGCAGTCCTCGACAAGGTCCGCTCCACCAACAGCACGCCCCTCCCAGCCCGGGCCAGTCTCCGCCCACCGCCACAGCAGAGCCAGGCTCCGGAAGAACAACATCACGCCGGAAGCAAAACAACGCAGGGCCGAGCAGTTCAACACTACGACACCACAGCCGTCCGAGGAAACAAGGCAAGCAGTCCAGGACCTGTGTGCTCGTAGTGAAGAAGGGCTGCTGCCTGCCCAAAAGCTCCGACTACGGCAACTGCTGCAGGGATTTATTGACATTTTCGCTGCACGAGACGAAGAGTGTGTTGGCACGAGATTAGTGCAACACGACATCAACACGGGTAATGCTCACCCGATTCGCCTTCGTCCCCGGCGGTTGCCCCTAGCCAAACGGGAGGCAGCAGAGCAGCAGATTGCGGAGATGGCGGCAGCAGGGGTCATCGAGCCCAGCAACAGTCCATGGACGGCGCCGGCGGTCCTGGTAAGGAAAAAAGATCAGTCATGGCGGTTTGTGTGGATTACCGACGACTGAACGATGTCACACGAAAGGACTCGTACCCCTTACCACGGATCGACGACGCCCTCGACGACATTGCTGGGTCGAGATTGTTCAGCTCGCTGGACCTACGGAGCGGGTATTGGCAAGTACACCTGACGGCAGAGGCCCGCGCCAAGACGGCGTTTTCCATCGGGCAAGGGCTATGGCAATTCCGAGTCTTGCCATTCGGACTATGCAACGGGCCCGCCACCTTCGAGCGCTTAATGGAGAGAGTGCTCGCTGGTGTGCCACGGAGTCGCTGTGTGGTGTTCCTTGACGACTTGCTAAGCCATGCTGCGGACTTTGAGGGGCTATGGCTAACCTGCAAGAAGTGTTCGAGGCCATCCGAACAGCAGGACTCCGATTACACCCACGGAAATGCCATCTGCTGCGGAGACAAACAGCCTTCCTCGGACACATCGTCAGCGAGGCCGGCGTGTCTACTGACCCGGGCAAAGTCGCCGCCGTGAGGACTGGCCAACCCCCCACAACGTCGCTGAGCTACGGAGCTTCCTGGGGCTGGCATCTTACTACAGGCGCTTCGTCAAGGGCTTCGCCGACATAGCTACCCCGCTGCATCGACTGACGCAGAAAGCGCAGCCCTTCGACTGGAGCGCGGACTGCGCCAACTCATTCAACAGGCTGCGGGCAGCGCTGGTGGAGGCACCAGTGTTAGCATTCCCCGACCCCACTCGCTCCTTCATCCTCGACACCGATGCCAGCGACGTGGGTGTTGGGGCAGTGCTATCGCAAAAAGGTGAGCACGGAGAGCAGGTAATCGGCTACTTCAGTCGAGCCCTTAGCCGACCAGAGAGGAATTACTGCGTCACGAGAAGAGAACTGCTGGCGTTGGTCCTGGGGATAAAGAATTTTCGGACTTATCTCTATGGAAAAAAATTCCTCCTACGCACAGACCATGCCGCCCTCACCTGGCTGTTGAACTTCCGTGAACCAGAGGGGCAGTTAGCTCGGTGGCTAGAAACACTGCAGGATTACGACTTCAACATCCAACACCGGGCTGGCAAACTGCACGGCAATGCAGACGCACTGTCGCGACGACCGTGTGTGACGACGGAGTGCCGGCAGTGTGAGCGTCACGAGAAGAAGAGCACGGCGACGGCTGAGACAACACACGACCAGCATCCGAGAGAGGCAGATGTCCGCACAGCCAACACCGCGGACGCAGCGCCAGCCACAGACAACGAGTGGGAGGTCTTCGACAGACAACAGCTACAGCAGATGCAGGAGCAAGACCCTGTCCTCACCAGGCTCCGTTCTTGGGTGGGAGAGGGGCAGCGTCCACCGTGGTCTGCTGTTTCCGCTCTGGATCCAGAGACCAAAACACTGTACTCGCAGTGGCCCAACTTCACCATCAGAGAAGGGCTGCTGTATCGCCGCTGGCAAAAACCATCTGGACAGCGCGAGACACTACAGCTGCTGGTGCCTCCCTGTGTGCGTGGCCAGGTGCTACGGATGAACCACGGCGCGGTGGGGACAGGACACTTTGGCATCTCAAAGACATTACACCGACTCCGGTCACGGTTCTACTGGCCGGGTTGCCGCCTCGACACAGAGCAATACGTGCATTGCTGTGACGCCTGCACAGCCAGGAAAGGGCCCGGGCGGCGGTCCCATGCCCCACTACAGCAATACCAGGTCGGGGCACCCATGGAACGAGTCGGCGTGGACTTCCTCGGACCTTTTCCCGTCACTGAGCGGAATAACCGCTACATCCTGGTGGCAATGGACTACTTCACCAAGTGGCCCGAGGCGTACGCCACTTCCGACCAGAGTGCCGCAACAACAGCAAAGTTCCTGGTGAATGAGATGTTCTCTCGATTCGGCGCCCCGGAGGAGCTGCACAGCGACCAGGGGAGGAACTTCGAGGCAGAGGTGTTCCAGGACGTCTGTCGGTTGCTGGGGGTAAAGAAAACACGGACTACACCACTACACCCCAGAGCGATGGATTAGTGGAACGCTTCAACAAGACGCTGGCGGAGCAGTTGACCATCACCGGCAATCGACAGGCGGATTGGGACCTCCACATCCCCATGGTCCTGTGGGCGTACAGGAGCGCAGTCCAGGAGAGCACCGGATGCACACCCGCTGCCTTGATGTTCGGCCACGAGCTCCGGACGCCTGTGGATCTGGCGTTCGGACCACCCCCAGAGCCAGCAGTCGAGGGCGCAGCAGGACTGAGTTACTACTACCGCTGCGCGATCAACTCCGGAAAGCGCATGAGCTCAACCGGGAGGCGCTGCACACGGCGGGTACACGGCAGAAGCGCGCCTATGACAACCGCTCTACTGGACAAAACTTTGCCACTGGCGACCAGGTGTGGGTTTACTCCCCGCAGCGGAAAAGAGGTATGTGTCCAAAGTTGTCTAGCAAGTGGATAGGGCCATGTGTTGTGTTAGATAAACTGTCGGATGTGGTGTACCGGGTGCAGCTAACAGGGCGTAGAAGAACTGTAGTCCTTCACCGTGACCGCCTAGCACCCTACCGGCCTTTAGCTCGCCTCAGTGGGGAAATAGAGACTGTGGGGGAATCGTCCACTGGGACTGTAACACCTCCGCCTGCAATGAGGACGCCATCAAACCACTCAGGGCGTACCCGCAGGGCCCCTGCTCGTCTTCAGGACTTTGTAATGCAGGCTTGGGTTCATGAGGACATGTAACCCGCCTGGAGGGGGCTATGTAGCGTAGCTCGGATTCCGCTACACGGACTGGTGTTGTTGTTATGCCGCGGTGTATTGTGGGAGTACTACACCGCAGCTGTTAGCTTAGCCACAGTGCTATCTGTTGTGTATGTCCCATTGTTGTGTGTGTGGTTGATGTAGAATTGTTCCTGTTCTGTATTGATGTGTTTTGTATATATGACTGAAGTGTCAACCGTGTTTATGTGTTATAGATGTTGTGATATAATCCTGTGTATTTAGTGTTAATCTTTGTACGAGTATGAATGAGTGTTCGAGAACCAGTAAAAAGTTCTAAAACCAT
>NC_045164.1:13661084-13754843 GCF_900700415.2 Clupea harengus
CTCCTTCCTCTTGCACACACGTTGCAGAGGGATGCTCAAAGCACATGTTGCGTCTTAAACGTATTAAGATTCCAGGATTGCTGTTTTATCAATTAATAGCTCTGTCCGGACCCAGTCCTCACGGGTCGGATATGTGGAATCCTATAGTGCTGGTCTAGGAACCTAAATGACTGCTCCCACCATTCAACTAGAGGAGGTCCTGTGGGGGAGGGTCGAAGACGTGGCAGTCCTCTCCGTTGCGTTAAAGTGGATGGCTAGATTTGCTTCTCTGCTGTTAGCTTTTACATCTCATGTGATTTGGTTAATCTCAGTCTTTAAATCCGACGTTGTTCATGGAAAAAAACACTGTTTGTGGTTTCTGTTCCAATAAACAGAAAAACGGAAGTTGTGTTAGGTAAATCAGTAACCAAATAAAAGTCTACAGCAAGAAATTCTTGCAAGAATGAAGATCTTACTTTCCAGGAATTAGTTGTGCCGGGTTATTTATTTCGTCATAGAAATAGACTTAATCATTTATTATTTAGTTTTTTAGGATTCTTGTTTGGGTATTGGGTACTTGTGCTTGCAATCTTTTACTAGGGTGGTCAATAAGTATTCAGTGTGGCAGGAATAAACCATCAATGCCCTTTCCAGGTGACCTAATACTTTTCACAAGGATAGAAAGCATCGAAAGAAAACTATGGACCACAGCTCAGGCCATAATCACTTGTAGTCAAATGGAGATGGAATATTGAAAATGTAAAACCCTGGTAATAACTCAGGTATACACAGCCATTCCCCCTATGAGTGATTCCAGATTACCTCACAGACACTGTTAAGAGTGTAGAGGAGAACAGATAAATGTGCTTGTAAGTAATGGGCCAAAGAAATCAATACACACGTGGCATGCTACCCCTCCACCACAGAATGACCCATAATTTGCATTTTCACACATTCTTGTGAGTGTGTGTGTCTGCAGGCATCTTTGTTCCTGAAAGCGTGTACGTGAGTGCGTTTAGAGCCAGCTGGGGTGAGATGGCAGAGTTCATAAGACGTGCCTCTGCTCGCTTTATCCTTTTTTCGCGGGGGAGGCATTCCACACTCTCTCTAATTGTGCTTGCCAGAGTACACAGGCAGAAAGTTGGATGAACTTTACGAGATGCACTCAAACGGAGTGGAGCACAATCACACCTACATACACATGCTACACATGTTCACACAGTGGTCACGCTACCCCATATGACCTTCTCTTTGGCTATGTGTTGCACTGAGTCATTCTATCCTGTTGCCTGTCCATTTGTGCTTCCTGCATCATCTGCAGGATGGGCTCAGACTTATCCCTGATAGAGATGTTCTTGTACGCCCTGGAGAGATAACTCAAATTTGGCAGTCCATATGACCTTTAAGCACTGAAAGCTCTCTTTTTTTCTTCTGGTTTCTTTTCCGTGCCAAAGCTTCAGTCAGGACACAAACAGTTATGTTTATGAAGACAAAGCCTTGGGTGCAGCAAGTAGAAATTGAAGATGAGGTGACTAGCTGTGTGTGTGTGTGTGTGTGTGTGTGTGTGTGTTTGTGTGTGTGTGTGCGTGTGTGTGAGTGTGAGAAAATACAAGAGCGAGAAGAGAAAGAGAGTGAGAGAATGCCAGAAATACACTAAGAGATGGAGAGGTCTAGATAATGTGTGTAACTAGATAAGCGGTTTTGCAAGTTTCGCAACAACGCATTTCATGAGGGCAACGTTTTTTTGTTCAGTAGTCCTCGTAGTTTTGGAGCCAACTCAGACACCCCTCTGCAATCCTGCTCATCCCTCAGGAACCCCCCAGGCTTAAATAGGGGCCATGTTTATTCAGACAGGAGCCATGCTGCTTCTGTTTACACACACACACACACACACGCACGCACACACACACACACACACACACACTCACACACACACTCTCTCTCTCACACACACACACACATATAGAGAGAGAGAGAGGAGGGGGGGGGGGGGGATAGAGAGAGTGTTCCCTGCTAAGAGTATTTTGTGTTTTCACATGCCCACCAGCCACATGCAAGTATGTTTCTACAGTCCGTCATGCTGTGTGTGCACAATGATCCCCCACTGTGTGGGGATATGGTGGGCAGAAGGCCGGCCCAGTCATTGGCAATTTGGTGCCAACACCACTGTGCTCTCAATGTCACACCACAGTGTCAGTCCTTGCATGGTCTAGGTGGAGACATTTGTTGACTTTCCGGAAGTTTCCAGGAAGGCTATTTGTTTGATTACAGTATAATTACAGAATCTCTAGATACTGCCTCTGCTGTCTAAAAAGGACACCATCTTTTAAACGTGGCACAGAGTGATGTAATGACTTGCCCTCTTCTCCCTCTCCTTCAGGATGGGCTGGCTGGGTTGTACAGTGATTTTGAGTTGCCTCTTTCACACTCTCTTGGCTCATAATGACGTCTTCACCTCCATTGGTAAGATCATTGACTTTGTTACTACTTCCTATTATGTCCTTTCCCCCTCTCTTCCTCTTGTATTGTCTTTAGCCAGATATACCACACTACTGAGGCGGTTCTAAACTACATCATATGTGTATATGTTAATACTGGTTTGTTCAAAGATTGAAGCCATTTTCAGTCAAACCTGTGGTAACACTGATTACACTGGTCTTCATGCTGTTTGACATTTTTTTTAACCTCAGGTCAGATGACAGACTTGCTGTACGTAGAGAAAGACTTGGTGACATCGCTAAAGGACTACATCAAAGCGGAGGAGATCAAACTTCAGGAGGTGAAAACGTGAGTCACCAAACCCCTTCATAGTCCCATAGTCTGTCTCTTGTGTCCCACATCCTTACAACTCATCCTTGCATCTCCACTCTGTCCTGCTCAGATGGGCTGATAAGCTGGACACCCTGACGGCCACTGCGATGCAAGACCCCGAGGGCTTCCTGGGCCACCCAGTCAATGCCTTCAAGCTGATGAAAAGGCTCAACACCGAGTGGGTAGACCTGGAGAACTTGGTGCTGAAAGACACCTCAGATGGTGAGCTACCCTGCTGAAGGCAATATTCACTTCCTCTTCTTGTCAGAGAGTGAGATGACTGTTGGGGTTTTTGTGACTGTAGGAAGTCATAGCCACACATGTGAATGGGTTTCTACTGGTTGCTCCCCAGGCTTCATCTCTAACCTGACCATCCAGAGGCAGTTCTTCCCAACTGAAGAGGATCAGACAGGAGCCGCTAAAGCTCTCCTCAGGCTGCAGGACACATACAGGCTGGATGCCAACACCATCTCTACCGGGATTCTGCCTGGTTAGTAGGAGTGGTGGTGTTTTGTGTGTATGTCTGTTTCAGAATCCTACTTCTGTGTGTGTGTGTGTGAGAGAGAGAGAGAGAGAGAGAGAGAAATTTGAATGTGTTCAAATTTGAAGGTTTTCAGCGTTCTCTTGAGTACAAAGGAACACTTGTCCACAACAGGCAATAATTCACCAGGGTGGAGAGTAATGCTGTATTTGTGTGTTTAAAGCAGCAGTAGGGAGTTTTAGTCGGAAGCTAGCAATCTACCCACTGAACAGGCATGCAAAGCTCTTACGAACACAGAAAACAGCACAGTTGGCACTGATAGAAGGCTTTTTCACTGGAACCCAACTGCATAGTGCATAGCCTAGGCAGCTAGTCAGAACTGTGTTTATTTGTCCTTCACATAAACATATACCATGAAAATTAATTTGAAGATGATACTAGTACTAGTTGCTTATCAAAATACCAAAAATAGCAAAAAATACCAGCGGCATTTGCATGAAATGTGTGTGACAGTGACAGTGGCCCCTTCTCAGGTGTGACCTACAAGAGCCCCATGACAGCAGAGGACTGCTACGAGCTGGGGAAGGTATCTTACAGCGATGCAGATTACTACCACACTGAGCTGTGGATGGCCCAGGCCCTCAAACAGCTGGACGAGGGCGAGGAGTCCACCATAGACTCGGTCACTATTCTCGACTACCTCAGCTATTCCATCTACCAACAGGGGGAGCTGGAGAGAGCCCTGGAGCTTACAAAGAGACTTCTAGAACTGGGTGAGTCCAGTTTCTGGAGGCCCTGGAGCTTTCACTTGAATCCTGAGAAAAGAAACACTGACTGTGGTGTAGCACAGTTTCGTTGAGGTATCAGCCTGTATAAGTGAAGTGCTATGTCTGATAATAATAATAATAATAAACTTTATGTGTAGCACCTTTCATACAAAACAATGCGCTTAAAAGGGTTAGCCAACCCTGATGCATAGACTCTTTAATCAATGTTTATACTGAATTCCAGAGGTGATTGCAGTTTTTATTATTAATAAATCAATTGCATTATTGTTATTTTAACTTCATACATATCAATAGAAGGTCAGTGAAAACCAGAGAACTCCAGATTCTTTTGGCTGCTAGCTAGTCATTCAATTTTTCTCATAAATGATCCCATTTACTCCTACACAGACAAGAAAAGCCATGCTCTCTTGAGGCTTAACTGGCTGTCACCTATTTGAAACATGTATGTCTTAGTTGCTCACGTGTGATATTTTTGAAGTGGTTGAAAACTCTTTTGAAAATGGTGTGTGTGTGTGTGTGTGTCTGGAAGCACATAATGTTATGTGTCTCCATATCTCCAGACCCAGTCCACCAACGGGCCAACGGGAATCTGAAGTACTTTGAGTTCCAGCTGGAGAAACAGACGAAACAGGAGGCGGCGAAGAATCTGGTGACGAGCCAGAAGATGAATGGCACCGAGAAGAGAGAGCCACAGAAGACCCGCTTCAGAGACCCCCTGCCAGAGAGGAAAGTGTACGAGATGCTGTGCAGAGGAGAGGGCATCAAAATGGTGAGGGCTGTTTCTCCGCTCACGTCTACATTTGACTTTGCCTGTTTATCTGCTTCTTTCAAGAAATACATTTGACTTCAGAACTTGAACCTGTTTAAAATTGACTTTCTATGTGCCTCAAGTGTTCCATTTATTTGAATTTTGCTGTGGAACTATTTATAACCCAAACTACACCATTCTATTTGTCTTTCTCTTTTCCTTACCACTCCTCATCACTCTTTCTCTCCCCAATCTCCTCCTTGCCTTCTCTTTGGTAGACTCCTCGTAGGCAAAGTCGGTTGTTTTGCCGTTACTATGACAACGGCCATAACCCCCAATACCTGCTGGGTCCGGTGAAGCAGGAGGACGAGTGGGACCGGCCCCGCATCGTGCGCTTCCATGACATCATCTCGGACAGTGAGATCGCCAAAGTGAAGGAGCTGGCCAAGCCTAGGGTGAGTCCCATTCTGAGCACGAGCAGTGAGGAGCTGCCCACACTGCTCTGGCCTAGAGTAAAGCTTTTTTTTTTAAGAAAGATTTATGACTGTGGTTCTGTAGGACTATATGTCTACGTGGTCATTTTCTAGGTGTCACACATTGAGGCCTTACATTGCATCTCTCAGTAATTTGAACAGGGTCGTGGTCACTGGCACACAAGTAAAGTGGCATTTTCTTATACTGTCGGTTGATTGTGTTTGTGAAAGTTTTCCTCAGAGCATTGGTCTACACAAATGTTCATCTGAGCATGATGGGAAATTTACAGAACTGAGCATAGACATGACGCCTTCAGGGTTTTTATTATCCTAAACATGGCTGAAATATCGACGCAGATGAACATAGATGTTCTTGGTCTGATTATCATTGAGTCTCTATGCTCAGTGTTCTTTGTTCTGTCCTGGGACTCTCACTTACTAGTTGCAGCAGGAATGAACTGTAGATACAGTAAGGAGTAATGTCTGAGAACAAATTGTACATATTTTGTGGGAATGCAGTAGACCTTGGCTACCTGCACATTCTGCTAGTGTACCTTGTGCTGAATGAATTTGAATGGCATGGGCATCTGCTGGCCCTCTGAGGTGAAGGCTGTAAGGCAGGAGTACAGTGGAGAGTGTGGAGTGTAACCCCTCTCCTGGCTCCACAGTTACGCAGGGCCACCATCTCCAACCCCGTCACAGGTGTGCTGGAGACGGCCCACTACAGGATCAGCAAGAGGTAAGACGCTCAGGCGGCTCATGGTGGGGGAGTCCCCCAGTAGAGCCATAGCCTGTCCCCAGCTGGCTCTCTCGCCGAGCTCATGGACACTTCTCAGCAGCATGTCTGAGTGACCATAACAGTCCAGGCCTGACCCTACGGATATACCTCAAGTTCTATTAACACAGTTGGTCCTGGTTACTGCCAAGGAGTGTCCACACGGCTTTAGACTGGAATAGTTGGTGTGAGTGGTGGAAGTAAAGGAGGCGCTTTACTTCTCCAGCCTTGAGTACTAACTGGCTTTTTGCTGTAGTAGAACTGGGGCTGTAAAACCTTCCACTGCAGTCAAGGGTCTCCAGGTAGGTGTGCTAATCAAGCTATGATTTAACAGGTACAGGCATACAGCTATGATTGAACAGGTAGTGGATTTAACCTTAGGTGGAAGTTTGCCCTGGTTCAACATACAGTGAGAATCTTTTTTTTTCCAATTAAAGATAGCTAGTGACCATCTATCTTTCTTTTTCTCTCTTTCTCTGTCCTTTCCTTCCATCCTGGGTTCCTCTCTGTATGTCTGATTGTCCCTGTATCTCTGTCTTTGACTTCCCGTTTCTATTTCTTCTGGGGAGTAGCTAAGACGTGCCACAGTACATGACCCCCAAACGGGAAAACTCACCACCGCTCAGTACAGAGTCTCCAAGAGGTAAGGGGTCAGAGTTCACCTGCCTGCCTAGCCCTGGTGCCCCACATGCAGTAGCTGGTGTTTCAGGCCTGTGACATCCTGTTAACATGTATAACCTTTAAGCTGCGAGGGCCCCTGTTTCTGTGCAGGGAGATGCACGGTCACCTCAACCTGAGGCCTTGCAGTGCACCACCTCAGACTGAGAGGACCCCTGTGTCTGTGCAAGCTGATAAAAGGCCACCCCAACCTCTATAGGAACTGGTAATGAAAGTAATTTATACACACTGAGCGTGGATGTGCTCAGTTTAGAATGGAGGTTGGGGAGAGCAACTTGCGTGCTCCCATTGTTCTCTCTTTCTCTTGCTCTCTCGCTCTCTCTTTTCATTCAACTGCCCACCTGTTCCTCTGTCCATCCCAAAATGATTCCCATCCTCTGAGAGCTCTATCACAGATTCCACAGAAGGGCCTTTTAAAACCACCGTTTCAAAGTCTGTATGACCTACACATTTAAAAATAACTCTTTAATAAGCTTTTAAAATAGACCCCCTAGTCATCCCACTGGCCAAACCACTGAGGTTTTACTGTGCTTGTTCATTACATCTGTCTGAGTGTTTGAGTGTGTGTGTGTGTGTGTGTGTGTGTGTGTGTGTGTGTGTGTGTGTGTGTGCGTGAATGTGTTTTTGAGTGTGCGTGTGTGTGCGTGTGCGTGTGCATGTCTGTGTGTGTGCGTGTATGTGTGCGCGTGTGTGCGTGTGTGTGTGTGTGTGTGCGTGCTTGCGTGTGTGTGTGTGTGTGTGTGCGTGTGTGTGTGTGTGTGTGTGTGCGTGCGCGTGCGTGTGTGTGTGTATGTGTGTGCGTGTATGTGTCTGTGTGTGTGTGTGTGTTTGGATGCTAGTGTGCTAGTATGCTAGTATGCAGGGTGGGGTCGGTGAGAGGCTTGGTTGGTCAGGGGTATGCTTGCCCACTGGATCTACTCTAAGGCTTTACACAGATCTGTGTACGTGAGTGTAAGCCTGTGTGTGATGGAGCAACTGGGCTTCTTAGAAAAATTAGGTCACTGCTCTAGACTTAGTGAACTTTGAATGGGTTCAGGGAAAATTACATAGAGAGGGTGTGTGTGTGTGTGGGAGTGCTGGCGAAACACACACATACGCGCACACACACACACACACAAACTTTTTACCCTGTATGTATATTTGCCAGTAATGTTCACCTTTGGCAGACATTGAAGCATGCAAGAGGGAGTTGTTTCACTGGTTGAATGGAATGCATTCTATAAAAATGGATTTCCTTTGGTGAGCAGATGTTCTGAGTCGCGCCTTGAGCGCTGGCCATGTCCCTTAGCTGTAAATGAAGCCTGGAAGGCCTCTTAAAGTTCAAGTCTTTTTTAGTGCCATAGTCTCAGGGAGGTGGTTTCTCACATCATTTAAAAACACATTTAAAAATGAAATGATCCAATAATATTTTTACAGGCTACCCCATAAATCCCTATAGATTATTTTGGAAGTATTTATCAATAATAAATCGAACATACATGACAGATATGCATGATTTGGTATGGTTTCCAATATACTGTTTACTATTATTGTAGGCTGTATTGGTTAAGTTTTCCACTTTTTCTGTGGGGAACTCAGGGAAAGCTGCATAGAAATGTCAAACGGAAATGCCTAGTTCCAGAGTTACTGAATGGCTCTCTCTATTTGCTATGACACGAAGAGACACCCTCCCACGGTCCTGAAGCTGTGCATTGACTCTTTACTAAACCTCACAGCCAACCCGCATACCAGTACTCATAACAAGACTGCCTCAGACACATGCCGGGCCTCCCAGAAATGTAAATATACCATCGTGACGTCAGCAGAGAATCTAGCAGTGCAGTGAGAGCATGGCCATTTTATTTCTCAAGGATCGCTCTCTTCTGAGTTATAGAGGATATGAAATAGGCTAATAAAATATCTATCTCTGGACAACACTAAGGCTTCCACAGAGGTCCAAGGGTTATACGTCAGTTATAAAGAGAAACTTGGAGCCAACTGGAGATTCTGTAAAGGGCTCTTCACACATCTCCCCCTTTCTGTCCCCTTCTTCTTCTGTGCCTTGATCACTTGATGCATGGCAGCTTTCAAACCCATCTACTCCGTTAAGCTGCTGAAATTGTGTTTAACATTAATATGTGTCAGTTGCATTTGTTGTTGACAGAAAGTCACATTTGTTTTTGCTGAAGGTTTTGAAGGCTGTATTTAATTATTTTAAATGTAAAACATCTACATAGTACAGTTTTCAAAATACTTCTTCTTGAACAAGTTTGGCAGAAAACAACACAAACTTACTAGAGCTAAACTGAAAATAAAATACTATCCGCATGGAACATGCTTACCTTGCAGCACTGAAATAGATAACAGATTGTCATCTCCAAGCACTGTATAATGCTGACTAATGCCGACTGAATGGTGTACTCCTGAGATTATTCAGCCCTGGTCAAGCTTGTGGTGTTGTCAATGATCATGTCATTCAACTTTTTTGTCAGTGCCTGGTTGACAAGCTACGAACATCCAGTGATAGAGAGGATAAACCAGCGTATTGAGGACCTCACGGGCCTTGAGATGGACACTGCAGAGGAACTGCAGGTGAGCAGCAGGTGCTCAGTATGCTGGAGGAGTACAATGTGATTCTATATTCTGTCATTCAATCTGGCCAACAACATGGCTGTTCTCATGCTGATCCACGAGGTGTTTATTGTATTGGCTTGTTTCAAGTTTTTTTTTTTTTACGGTTTTCTGGAAAAGGTTTGTATGTTGCTATTGTTTGTGACATCCTTAAATTCATTTTGTATGCGTAGGTCATATGATAAATGAATAATCACACCTGTCGTACTGACTAGCTTATTAGGCTAGTCTCAACATAGTGTTGTACTTCAGTTTGGAAAACCAAGCTAGTTAGCTTTTATCAGTGCCAACTATTTTTGGTCATTGCAGGACAAGATGTTTGGCTGTTAGTTAGCTTGCTGGTTTGAGACTAAGACTAAGATGCTTCTTTAAATTGATCTCTAAATATCAAGAATATGTCTCTCAATACCTCTGAAGAAAGGGTTTCAATTGTAGTCATAGATGGATTTGTATATGTTGTGAAAATTGCTTGCAGCTTGAGTAAAATCTTTTCTCTCCCTCTGTTGACTATTCTCAGGTGGCAAACTATGGAGTGGGCGGTCAGTACGAGCCACACTTTGACTTTGGCCGGGTGATTACTGATTATTGATTACTTCTTGGGTGCTTTACAATGACACTTTAAATGTTGAACTTTAACTCTATGTAGCCTCTCACATAGTCAGTTCCATGTAGAGATTATTCATGTATAGAATATTCTATATGATTCTTTATTGAGTAGCACTGGTCATAACAGTATGATCTCAGTCGGCATATAATTGGTAATTTACTTGCGTATATTCACGTCTCCACAGAAAGATGAACCCGATGCATTTAAAGAGTTGGGCACAGGCAATCGCATTGCCACATGGCTCTTTTATGTAAGTATTCCTGGATGGGCACACATCTACTGTACATTTACAGACTGCATCTTTAAATGAGTATAGTATCTTCAGTCTTAAATGATGGGCATACATCTACTGTACATTTACAGACTGCATCTTTAAATGAGTATAGTATCATCAGTCTTAAATGATGGGCACACATCCACTGTACTTTTACAGACTGCATCTTTAAATGAGTATAGTATCATCAGTCTTAAATGTTTTGTTGAGGTCAGTGGTAAGGCCTAATGGTTTGTCTTCTTTTCTTGTAGATGAGTGACGTGCCAGCAGGGGGCGCCACCGTATTTCCAGATGTTGGAGCTGCCGTGCGGCCCAAGAAGGTGATGAGCACAGTGCTATGTTTGAGGCTGATGTCTGTTTTAAGTAGGGTGGCCAGACACAGACAGACCAAATGTGGGACAAGTAGTATGATTTTGTGGGATAATGTGGGACATGTTACTAACGCTGGGAGGTAACTTAAAACTTTGATATAAAGTCTATCTAACTGAATAAGAAACATTTGTATTCTGGCTTTTGGCTCATAAACACCTATACTTTGTCCTCAAGTCGATTCCACAGCAAACCAGTTAGGCCATAAAAGATACTGGCTAGAGCTTTTGCTACATGAAAGATATGATGAGTCCCCGTCCTCTGGCCTTACACAGGAATATGTCGCTGACCATTCTTTATTAAAAGAACATTTTCTTTTCTTTGCAACCATGATGTCACCTGGTAGTTTTTACCTTATCTGCAAAGTTTGTGTAAGTTTTTTTCTTTTTTTACTTTCTGTGACTCACTGGACCCATGTCTGCACAGTTTGATTGACAGCCGTCACCGCTTCTTCATGACACTTCACAGTTCTTTTCTCAGCCATTGGGTGAAAGCTAGGGGTTTTAGAAAAGCTGGCTCACCCAAATGCAACATAGCCAAGCTTTTAGAAATTGCATTTGCATGAGCCAGGTTGCTGCTTTAAACAGAGTAGAAACTATGCTGCGTAAGTGGCTAAAAAGAACGGGTAAAATAAACGCATCTGTGTTCTTATTTCTGACCTAATGACCAATGAAAATACAGAACAGTATCTCAATAGGCAGGTTGCGGGACAAAGGGTCAACTTTCTGTGCAGTACAACGCAAGAGGGACCCCTGGTCACCCTACTTATTTTTGTCAAATAATATGTGTGTGCTCATGTATGTTATTTAGCGTATTATGTATATTTGTACATACACATATATTTTTTATGAGTGTGTATTTGCATGCTTTGATCATAATTCTGTGAGTACTCTGTGAGTACTGTGTGCCTGGGTTCAACAGCACCATCTCAGACATGTTTATTCTGTCCCGCAGGGAACTGCAGTGTTCTGGTATAACCTGTTCCCCAGTGGGGAGGGAGACTACAGTACCCGGCATGCAGCCTGCCCCGTGCTGGTGGGAAACAAATGGGGTGAGTGCCTCTCAAACAATTACTCCAAGTGCAACATCTTTTGAATATACATTGAATCTTATGTGTTAAAGACAGCGTACAGGGTCATATCCAGGTGTGTGGTCGAATGGATTGTTTCACCTCAATGAGAAAGAGAGCTACATATTTGGGGGAAATGACCCACTCTAGTTAGATGGCTGTATCCCTGTCTTAGGAAACAAAGTATTATAAAATGTAAATTATAAATCTGCTGTGTATGTATAAACCGTATATGTCCATATTCAATGGTACCTAGCATGGTATAGAGCTGTGTAGTGGGTAAACATCACGTGTTTTCTTGTTTATTTTATGGTATAGAGCTGTGCAGTGGGTAAACATCACGTGTGTTTTCTTGTTTGTTTGATGGTATAGAGCTGTGCAGTGGCTAAACCTCACGTGTGTTTTCTTGTTTGTTTGATTCTCTCCTGTAGTATCAAACAAATGGATCCATGAAAGAGGGCAGGAGTTCAGACGACCCTGTACCCTGGAGGAGATCTCATCATGAGATTGAGACAAAGCGCTCCCTCTGTTCCTCCGTCACTCCACCAAACCCCCAGCATCCCCTCTCCTCAACACTCCAACCGTCAGCAAATGGACTTTGACAATCTGAACATCCACTATACAGCTCTCTGTCCTTTAATCCGCCTCCATTCGAACTCCCCCACCTCCTTTCTCCTCAGGTGTCCCAGATCAGGGTGAAACCTATGGCTGGCTGCTATCCCATGGCCAGCCACTGCATGTGTGCCTTCTAGACCTCTGTGGCCCCTCGTTGGACTCAATTAACTCTGGAGTATTTCTGGAATATTCATCAAGACTCTTTTATTACACCAATGTTCCATCTGTACAAGCAACACTTCTCATGAAGTCACTTTAGGTCACATAAAATAGAATTAATTTCATTGCTCATGTCTTGGCCCTTTGTGGTGGTAGCAGTCTGAGTAGTAAGTGGTTTAGGCGGACCGGATCTGGTAAAGAAAGGTGAAAAGTTGAGCCTTTTTTTATGTATATTTAACCTATGCCAGCAGTAGGGAACCTATGATCACTGAATCTGGGAGTACACGCTTTGCCCTGTGGTGCCTGTGTCATCCCTGATGTTGGAATTAGCAGAAAACTGTTATGAGCTTTGGATGCCATCTAAAGTCATTTGAATTCAGATCCAGATCCATTCCATGAGCCAGACTTTTACTCAATTACCCTGTGTGGTGTAAGACATTTTTTTTAACACATCCCTTCATATATGCAATTGTGTTTGCTGACTTTAATGAACTAAGAAATACATTTCACTAGAAAACTGGTCAGAAAAACACTTCTAAATTCAACATCCTTCATGATACTAGGGCAAAAACATCAATCACTGGACACTTTCGCCTTAAAGAAGAGCTGTGAACAATAATACTTCATGACACGAATGCAGAATTTGCCTCCAATCCAGTGTGATACCAGATACTCTGCAGTGTTGTTTTATTATGATACAAATTGACCAATCCAGTGTGAAACCAGATACTATGCAGTGTTGTTTTATTATGATACAAATTGACCAATCCAGTGTGAAACCAGATACTCTGCAGTGTTGTTTTATTATGATACAAATTGACCAATCCAGTGTGAAACCAGATACTCTGCAGTGTTGTTTTATTATGATACAAATTGACTAGCCAATGGAAGTGGGCAGAATAGACAATCAATCATGTCAACAAATGGCTCATAGAGTCCATTGCACTCTGTTATCTTCAGTATATTTTCCAAAGATCAGAGATTATTGGCTCTCGTCATACCCTGGTATTCAGCTTACACAAGCATATATGACACATTATGCATATAATGGCACATTTATGCTGATATCTGCTGATTAGGTCATTGGATATTTTTTGATGAAAAAAAACAACAACTTCTTCATGAGTCCTAATGTCTGGGTTTTAATGAGATTCATTCAGAGTACCAAAGAATACATGAACCAGTCAATCACATTCATGGCAGAATCTATTTAAATCTCACTCCAGGTTCAATCATTGTGTTTTTTTCTTAAATTTTTTGGAATGCTTGTGAAAGTGTGAAATGAATGTTTTTCTATGGAAATAAACATAAAGTCATTAATAATTTCTTGCTGCAGTTTATTCTGTGATGCACCTTTAAATTAAATGTAATATGTAATCTATGTGGTGAACAATTTATAAACATTACTTATGCATTGAATTCTTCCTCACATTGTGTGTGTGCGTGAGTATGTGTGAGTGGCATCTGAATTGTGTTTGCATGTGTATGTGTATTGATATGGTACTAATGCATTCCTTTCATATGGCAGAAGGTATGAACAGCTGTGTAGGAGGAAGTGAGGTGCATGTGTGAGCGAAAGAATGAGTGTGCTGTATGTCAGAGTGAGCAGCTCCTGATGACATGATAGAAAAGTGGGAGTATTTTTTTTTTTTAGGTTTGTGGGGGGTTTTGAATTTATAACTTAGATCAAGCTGCAATGACATAATTTGTCATCCAGATTTTGTTGGAGTTTTCTGTGACGTTGCTCATGAGAATGTTTGGCAAGTCCTGCAGAGACCATTACTTTAAATCTATAAATCTATAAATGTATTATCTGTAAATCTATAAACCTCGGCATTCATTATCTTGCTTCTGAAGCATCTCAATGATTCGCTTGTGTCCCAAACCCACTTGAAAGAGGTTATCAGTGACACTTCTAAATAACTAAATGAGATTAAGGAACGTAACGTCCAGGAACCCATACTTGTTATGGGCATCTCAAACAAAAAGTTTACCTTAAATGTGTATACAATGCTATTCTTACGTATTAAACCGTATTTGGAACTGTTTTCAATTTTATTAAATTATGCATTGGGTACCCTTTGTCTTTGTTAACGAAGCTTTTCCGCTCAGCATGTCCCCTGGAGCCTACCTGTCATGTGACCCACCAGTACTAATTGATATCTGCACTTCCACACAGACGCGACCGCAGCCAGACGACAATCAGGTCCGGGGCAGCAAGGGCAAGCGTGAGAGGAAGACAGAACGTGAATGAAAAAAGTGCAGTACAGGGACAGAAGAGAAAACGCAGTCTAAACATCTAGCTCCTATCAGAAACGTACACATAGAGCACGACCTGAGGAAAAGTTTTTGAAGCTCAGAGCAAGATGACCCAGTTGGAGATCCCGATGCAGTATGATAATGGACTTGACCAATATGACTACATGATACAAGAAGACGAATGGGATAGAGACCTTCTATTAGACCCGGCATGGGAAAAACAACAGCGGAAGGTAAGAACTACTACATAGACATCATTTTTGTTTGTTTGTAAGAGGCTACTTGTTCATTGCGATCCTTCTGGTTGGTGTATTACACTTACTCGAAAGTCGTTGGTTACTTCTGACCTTCCATTGTTAAAGGTATCGAAAGAAATAATACACTTTTATGATCTGCATCACATGAAAAGAGTAACTTTTTTTTATTATTTTACAACCATCACTATACGTCAGTGTGGTTGGTTTTCCACAAACAGCTAATTTTACCTCGGCTCTGTCCCCTGGTTGTCAGTGGACTAATGCAGGGGTCTGTGTTGGCTCCAGTCGACGGGACTGTTCTGTTGAGGGATGGATGCGGTGGGTACCAGCTAACAATAGCTCAATGAGCGGCTCTTGAGACTGCTGCCATTCCACTGATACGCCTGGTATGCGGACTGTCAACAGATGCTTCTAACAGATGATGACGTCCTTGGGATTAGAATGGATGCACTGGCTAAATTTAACTCTTGGACCAAACGGCATTATAGTGGGTTAATCCGATGTCCTTGGTGCGGAATTCTTTTGTTGAAAGAATCCGCACGAAGATGTGGTGATTAACCCTATACATCATTGCCTCTCACAGTAAATGTCGACCCACCTGTGACGACAGTGATATAGAATGTCACTCAAGCGTTTTAACAGCCTTTTTTAACACCCTTTCTTTCTTTTTTTCGAAAACAGTGTAGAATGTTGTTCTGTTCTGCTACTTCCCTTAACTTCAATTATATTAATTGAAGTTGGATTGAATTTACATTTAAGTGTTCAATTTAACAAAGTACTGCCTTCATGGCAGTTCAAAACCCCACGTGGGATTTGTTTGCATTGCTTAGTCCCTCAGTTGCTTCTTTGGCATCTTAAGGAGGGATCACCACAGCTATCAGCTTTCCCTCTAAATCAATCCTCTTATCAACGCACAACACACAAATTAAAGGTGGCAGCACTGTTGGTAGGGAGAGACAGAAAAAAGAACACTGTAGGTGTCTATAGGATAGTGTGTGTGTGTGTGTGTGTGTGTGTGAGAGAAAGAGATTAAGCAATTCCATCCACTTATAGACAGGCATCAGAACCTCAAATCAAACATAACCACATAGAAATATGACTGTATTGTCAAAACCAAAGCTCACAGTAGACACAACAGCGGACAGCAGCACACAAGCAGCTTTACATTCCATGTGTGGTCTGTGTTCTCTTCGGAGGGATACATTTCACAGGGGCTTTCAGAGAGAAGCACCAGAGCCATGCTGCTGCACCTTTCCATTGTCACTCACTCACACACACACACACACACACAAACACACACACACACACACACACACACACACACACACACACACACACACACACACACACACTCACTTGTACTCAGACATCCTCCACTCGAATCAGAGCAATGGCCATTCATGGGAGGCCGTATGATTCATGAGTATATTTAGTACCTCTCTGTCAGGGTTTAGGTTATGTTTTAGCATGATATGTGTAAATGTTAACTCACCACAAATATTACATTTATTCATGATCAATATTTGATTCTTATTAAACACTGTAGTGTGGCTGTACTGTGTTCGTGTGTGTGTGTGTGTGTGTGTGTGTGTTTGTGTGTGTGTGTGTCTTCAGCATGATATGTGGACTCTCCCAGCCACTGTCTAATAAGTTAAGGCTCTTAAAGACCATTGTGGCGATCTATTCCTCTAACAAGATAACATGGTCACCATATGCAAGCCAGCAGAATCCACTGCGCACCATATTTTAGCTTTTATGTAGTTTACTTCAAATGCTGCTCACATCACCTCGTGCTGTAAATCATAAAGTTAAGAAGAATGTACTGGATGTCATTAGGATGCACTTCACTTCATTTTGAGTTTACCCCAAGACTTACATGCATCAATGTTTACATCTTTGGTCGTAGTCAGGTGAGGGACAACTATTGTTTCATTTCACATCAGAAGTAGTATGAATTCAACTAGTGTCATAAGTTATGTGGTTGAGGAGGGATAGTCCTCTCTGTATCAAGTTTAGTCTCAGGCCCCTAATGTGGAAGGAATGTGTGCTGGTGTCTGCTTTAGATATATGTGTGTGCACTGATAACTACCCAGAATGAGAGAGAGAGAGATAGAGAGAGAGTGTGTGTGTGTGTGTGTGTGTGTGAGAGAGAGAGAGAGAAAGAAAAAGAGAGAGAGGAAAAGAGAAAGGAAGCAGTTTGAATCTCATTGTAGTTCTTGAAGTGTCATGTGTATTGCTCTCATTAACCTTATGATAGCTCTTCCCAGAGAATATAGTAGACGATGACGCCATGCATTGCTTGTCATTACTGTACAATTGAGAAGTGCTTGAGAGTAGGCTGCAGACGTGTAGATAGTGTTATCAGTGTGACTGACCTGCTCTAAGTCATTTCAGGCAGTGTCATAAGGTGGCCTGGGAATCAGCCAGATAAACTTATCTCTGAAATATTGAGCAGGCGATTTATGGATGCTTACATGGAAATGATTAAAGTCAAATGTCAAATCACTCAAGTTCTTGGTTCCATGTCTTTGGTCATCGTTGTTTTAGAGGCACACTTGGATACGTGTCAAGAAGACAGGTTAAATCCACAATCTTTTCATTCTGTTTGCAGTTGGAACTCTAAGCCATTGACACAGGTCTTTCATCCTGACCTCACGCATGTTGGCATGGTTACTGTAGACCTCTTGTGACCGCTGGTCACCCGGCACCACTAGAATGCGAAGGTATACCGGATCTGGCTAAAGTGATACATATGAAGCAGATCCTTAGCGTATCAGGGATGTATATGTGTATGTACCATGGTCAAATGTAGATCTGTTCAGCTCTGATGTGTGAGTAATGGAGGATTCCCAGATTGTGTTTGTGACCGTCCTCAGCCCAATGAATGGTCTGTCAGTGTGGCACATGTGAGTTACCGCAGGTGGGCTTATAGAGGTTTTGGTACTGTGTGAGTGCTATGTGATTGATGCAGGACCGGTGCCTGTCTTAAAGCCCTTTGTGAGGCTAAGAGTGGCCTTTTCCTTTGGACAGATGCTCATTGCTGGGGGTGTGGGCATGCCTCAAGTAAATCTGCTGATTTATGGGCCTAGGGGAAGCTGGCATGCAGGCTATATTATGTGTATGGTTGGGTGTCCCTGACACTGGACTAATGAAGTGTGTGTGTGTGTGTGTGTGTGTGTGTGTGTGTGTTTGTGTGTGTGTGTGTGTGTGTGTGTGTGTGTGTGTGTGTGTGTGTGTGTGTGTGTGTGTGTGTGTGTGTGTGTGTGTGTGTGTTTGTGTGTGTGTGTGTGTGTGTGTGTGTGTGTGTGTGTGTGTGTGTGTGTGTGTTCCCCACACAGACTTTTACAGCCTGGTGTAACTCCCACCTGAGAAAGGCTGGCACTCAGATTGAGAACATTGAGGAAGATTTCAGGAATGGCCTGAAACTCATGCTGCTGCTGGAGGTCATCTCAGGTACTCAGGATTCATCTTAATTAAGTCACTGAAACCAAAATACAAGTAGACAACAGACCAGCTGGAATTCATCCACCCTATTAAGCATATTACATTCTTAGGTCACATAATGTAAATAATCATATTGTTTCAGATTCATGAGAAGTAGCTGACACGAATCAGAGGAAATTAAAACAAATGTTTTATTATTTTTGTATTAATATGTTTCATATTAGCGGCAAGAAACAATCTCATATCTGTAATCTTCAAAAGGGATGGCCAGCATGATATTTTAAATAATTAAATAATCTGTGTTTTTTAGTTTTTTCCCCAAAAGTGGTTGTGTTGTTGATTTGCATCATTTTTTTGGGAGGGGGATACTGCACCATAGATTCATATTTAGAATTTGTGTTACAGGTGAAAGGTTACCCAAGCCAGACCGAGGAAAGATGCGTTTCCACAAGATAGCCAATGTAAACAAAGCTTTAGACTTCATCATCAGCAAAGGAGTGAAGCTTGTCTCTATTGGAGCAGAAGGTAGAATGTTTTACTGTACATATAAGGGATAGCTCATCTGCCCCATCATGATATGAAATATCAACATCTTATACTTTACTCATTCAGAAATCACGGATGGGAATGTTAAGATGACTCTTGGAATGATTTGGACCATCATCCTCCGCTTTGCCATTCAAGACATCTCAGTTGAAGGTAAACAGCACACTAACACCACAGAGTCATGTGTGAAAGGCACACTAACATCACAGAGTCATGTATGAAAGGCACACTAACATCACAGAGGTGTGTATGAAAGGCACACTAACATTACAGACAGAGGTGTGTATGAAAGGATCATAAATCTGGCAAAGTCAGATGATCCCTTTGGCAGTAGGAGACATCAGGCCCTTTCAGCAGAGTTTACACACTGGAGTATGACACATTATACCGTAATATACCACACTTGACCAATATACAATGAGATATTCATTTAACAATACGTTTAATGTGTATACTGTGTGTGCCAATGTGTCAGCATCAAAGCTCAGTCAAAGAGAAGGTAGACTCTTTGAGGTGTGAATGCATCTGGCCCACAGTGTAATATTGTGTGCTGTGCTGGCCTTCTCTTCTTCTTCAGAAACCTCTGCCAAGGAGGGGCTTCTTCTGTGGTGCCAAAGAAAGACTGCCCCCTACAGGAATGTCAATGTCCAGAACTTCCATGTCAGGTGAGTTGCTTTTGAGGATTAAATAGCCTTTTTTAGATATTTTCTTAATATTCTGAGGTGATCTGAGTGAAAAATGAAACCGCCTCCATATAAATGTAGGGGTCATGCTCTGATTCCATGTAATAATTGACCTGTGAATGTCACCGTGCTCCTCTGTCTCTGTTGCCGGCGGTGAAGCTGGAAGGATGGGCTGGCATTCTGTGCCCTGATCCACAGGCATCGGCCTGACCTCATCGATTACTCCAAACTCAACAAGGTCAACAGTGTGGCCCAGACATTAACCCCAGACAAGGGCTGGATACGGTGAAGCCTTTAGCCAGGAAGCTTTGATCATGTGCAGAATCGGTCTCAAGGCTTGTGGAATGAATCACCAAGCTTGATGATTGGTGCCGATTTAGCATGTGCTTAAAACTCTAGCTGAAGGCTTTATGTGAATCTGGCTCTGGGTTTTCAGTGTGATCCCTGCATTAACAACACAGTGTGTTTAGTCACCCCTAGACATGAAATGCCCTACTAAAATACGTGTTTCCTTTTTGTTTTGGGGATCCCTTTCCCTTTTATTCCGTACATTGTTTGCTTGTTGCCTGGTAACCCTTGCTGTTCTGGGGTCAGCTGGCCTGGCCTTCTGTGCGCTCATACACAGACACAGACCAGATCTTCTCCACTTTTACAACCTCAAGGTAGCATAAGGCCAATGTAGTTGTATGTGAGGTCATTGGTGTATTTTAGATCATTTTGGTTCTTAACATGCAGTGACAGTATCTCCCAATGGTATTTGTTCCAGGCCACTGATTTTATAAATACATTTTCTCTGGCGCTGAATGGGTCAAATGTGAGTTTAAATAAAAAGCTTAAAATACTGGGCCTGAACAAATACTTGCAGGAAGTGTTGCTTTGTGTAGTAGAGAAATCTTAATGTAGATAGATCCCTGGTACGTAAGTAGACTTATGAGCTGTGTTGGTGAAATGTGCTGTATGTAGCAATAGTTGTGCTGGTGTTGTATGATAGCATTTAGCATTAGGTTTTTATATTTCACCAATGGAGTAGAACTTCAAATACACAAACGTTGCGAAAAGATGACCTTCTTGTGTCCATTTCACCTTCATCATGGAGAGAAGTGGTCCTACGGTATTGGGAATTCCCAATGTCCAAGCAGTCAATGGCATTTATTGGAATTGATTGTGGGAATGACACATTTTTGAAGAAATGCCTGGATTACTCTAGCTGTTTTGGGAGATACCTCTCCCTGTGTTCCTATATCCCTGTTCAGTGTTGTTATTTCTGATAATAAATTAACAGTAAAACAGCCAAAGCACTGAACACAACCACACACACCAACAGCCGAACACTAAACTCCTAAGGTTTACAGCTTTGGATGATGGGAGATTTACAGACACACACATATACACACATACACATATACACACATGCACATACTGTAGACCATCATGTATATAACTAGAGCTTGGAGAAGGAGGGCCTGCTGTATGTAATGGCAAAGGATCTTTTCAATTAGTGATGCCAGGTCAATCAGTTCAGCATGCTCTCTGTCTGCCCCTTCCTCCCTCTCTCCCTTTCTCTCTCTCTCTCCCTCTCTCTCTCTCTCTCTCCCTCCCTCTCTCCCTCTCTCTCTCTCTCTCTCTCTCCCTCTCTCTCTCTCTCACACACACACACACACACACACACACTCACACACACAAATTGTCGGTTAGTTGCATCGCTCTCAGCTGTCCTCTTTGGCTCCAGGTGAGCTTGCCCGCGGTAATCCTGCCATTTTAGCCCGGGCGGAGAGTCTGTTTAAGTACCACACGTACTACACCCCTGGGTCGTCTGGATCCCTACGCAGCTGCCATTGTCCTGCAAGATGGCTTTTCGCTGCGGGCGTCAGTGGAGCAGCCACAGGAGAATACCAACTGCATGATCTCTGTGCCCCTCTAAAGACCCTGACTCATAGGAGAGCACTGGAGCTCTGCTCCCCGTCTGGGGCAGCTATGTCCTGTCTGTCCAAAAGTGCTTTCAGCCTCACTAGTGACCTATTCTAGACCACATCTTAAAGCTCCACTTAATCTGACCACACAATACTTTGACTCATTCACAGTCAGACTGTCGGACTATTCCACAGTCATGTGGTCTTTGCAAAGTGGAGTATTGTACTCTCAGTGTCACAGTTTTATGTGATGTTTGAAGAGGATGGTTTTGAGGGGTATATGTAAGATTTTTATATGGTCACCTATGGTTAACCTTTTTCCTATAACCTATGGCTTTGGAGATATCCCATCTGCCCAATTTCCCCATTTGTAGTTCACTCTACTAATAGATCCTGCACATCACAGTGTGCCTCCTGTGAAACCTGCATGATTGTGCATCTATTTTAGTTTCAGTTTTATTCCGTTGTGTCACTCTCATCTGACTCTCAATTCTGTGTTCAGGATGACCCTATGGGAAACCTGAACCTCGCCTTCGACATCGCAGAGAAACACCTGGACATCCCCAAAATGCTGGACGCAGAGGGTAATAGCATCAGATGCTCTTTCCATATTAACTTCATTTACATTCAAAAGACCTACACACAAAAGCATTTCATTTTCCCTTTAATCAGATTATAGCTCATTACCATATTGCAATAACTGGGAATTATGACGGGAACATATTCATTGTTATCTCTTGGAGTGGATTGCTTTGGTAATGAAGTTTATCCCCCATAGGTTTGCTTTTATAACTCATTGAATAAAAAAAGTGCGTCTGACTTTAAACGGATGCGCCTGCTCTTGCCTCTCAGACTTAGTGAGCTCTGCCCGACCAGATGAGAGGACAGTCATGACCTATATTTCCAGTTACTATCACACGTTTGCAGGGGCTCAGAAGGTACGATTGATCCCTTGGTGTTGTGAGGGACAGTCTAGCTGCCAGATGTGTTAGTGGAAGTTTTCAGTGACCTGACCTTCGACCTTTTAGGATTAGTTATCCTCAACCTTTTACCTCTCCCCCAAACTACACTGATTATTTATAAATAGATTGAGTTCTAGTTGGAGAATATGTTGAAAGGATGTTTAGTGGAGCCCATCCTCTTTTCACTTAGTGCATCTGAAAATCTGAAATATTACATTGACTTAAAATGATTGTTTCTTACCAGGATGAAACATAATGGTTAAAACAAGTTTATTAATCTAAAAGATATAAGATATTGATAGTCAGTGGCATTGAATATAATGACAGTTGTTGTTATCTACTATATATGGATTGTGCCACGATAAGGATTATTATTGGATATATAGGTTATATATTATTATTATATATACATTATTGGCTATTATATAGGTACCTTAATCCTTTACCATGTCTGACTTGAAATTTCTCAATACAGTCTGTATTAGCAGCCTCCCTGCAGTCCTACTGCTGGTTCATTCCAATTTCCAATCTCTTCCTCTTTAGCACCCCCTGGTGGCTACTGTGTCCTTTCTTGTGCATTAGTTCTTGCTTCATCCCCTTCCTCAAATATTCCTTCTTTCCTCTTCTCTTCCTTCCCTAGACATTGTGAACACCCCTAAGCCTGATGAGAGAGCTATTATGACCTATGTATCCTGCTTCTACCATGCCTTTGCTGGTGCTGAGCAGGTATACAGAGTTGTTAACTGTTTTAAAAGTAATATACTATATTAGCTATGACTGGCTCATTTTGATACTTGGACTAGAAATGTATTACATTTAAGTTATTTGGATTGGTCACCCCCGCCATCTGCTGACACGTCAGTGTTTTCTCCTTGCTCCCCAGGCTGAGACGGCTGCTAACAGGATCTGCAAAGTTCTGGGTGTCAATCAGGAGAATGAGAAGTTAATGGAGGAATATGAGAGACTGGCCAGTGAGGTCAGTTTGAATAGTCAATTTAGTAACGATGCAAAAGTTTGTATAATTGGTTATACTGTATAATCATACTTGAATAACATTAAATACTTAATCTTAAATATATAGTATAATAATATAAACATCTGAAATGGTCTCCATGTTTCCTGTCTTTGTGGCAGCTGCTGGAGTGGATCCGGCGCACCACGCCGTGGCTGGAGAACCGCGCGCCTGAGAAGACCATGGCCGAGATGCAGAGGAAGCTGGAGGACTTCAGGGACTACCGCAGGCTCCACAAGCCCCCCAAAGTGCAGGAGAAGTGCCAGCTGGAGATCAACTTCAACACGCTGCAGACCAAGCTGCGCATCAGCAACCGCCCCGCATTCATGCCTTCCGAGGGCAAGATGGTGTCGGTGAGTCGGTCTCTGGAGAGGGCCACTAAATGAACCAAACACAGACATGTTTTCACAATTTCGTTACAGTATTACGGGTACCGTTAGAATGCAGAGACATAAAAGTCCAACAAAGTGCACAAAGATATTAATAAAAAAGTCCTGTGTGTGTGTGTGTGTGTGTGTGTGTGTGTGTGTGTGCGTGTGCGTGTGTGTGTGTGTGTCTATCTGTAGGATATTGCCAGTGCTTGGCAGGGCCTGGAAGGGGCAGAGAAGGGATATGAGGAGTGGCTGCTGACTGAGATCCGTCGCCTGGAACGTCTGGACCACCTGGCTGAGAAATTCCGCCAAAAGGCCACCACACATGAGACCTGGGCCAGTGGTGAGTGTATATACCTACCCCAGCTCTGTTATGAATATGCTTTCGGGCTTCAATTTATCATTCATGTCTCTGTGTGTGTGTCTGTGTGTAATGTAGGTAAAGAGGAGATTCTGACCAGTAAGGATTATGAATCGGCTACTCTGACTGAGCTGAGGGCGATGCTACGGAAACATGAGGCATTTGAGAGTGACCTGGCAGCCCATCAGGACAGAGTGGAGCAGATCGCTGCCATCGCACAGGAGCTGAAGTACTACACTACCCATAACTCCCTTTGCCCCTTTCTCAAAACATTTGCAATGTCTCAGGAGTGTCTGACTTAGACTCCTTTCCATCTGGCACACTATTCACCATAAGAACTAGAGGGTACAACCTGAGAGAACGTGATGTTGGAGCCATTGAATTGCCTATTGTGTGTTCATAACAGTATGCACACCAGGCGAAGAGGCCATGAGAATTGTGATATGGCCCTATGAACTTTCATAATTCGCTCCAGATCCCCCGCTTTCATTTCTCAGAAGCTGGCGGCTTCGCTCATAAAGCATCTGTTCCGTGTTCTCCATTAACACACGAAGCATGTGGTCGTATAATAGCCAAATGTGAAGTTTCTCGCTTAAGAGAGGCCTGCTCTTCGTCATGTGATGGACTCCTCTGCTGCCATAATTAGACCTTAGCGAGTGTCTCCCCCGAGCCAGACGCTCTTGTTATCAGTGCTCTGCCCTTCAGGCCTGTGCCATCTGACCTCTCCCCTCCTCCCCTCACATACAGTACAGGCCCAACAGACACAATTCCTGACATTCCTCCAATGCCTCTTTTATCACTTCAGAGGCCTGGGGGTTGTGTTGCTTTTTACACGGCCCTACGTGTGGATGGGTGTTTTTGAGTGTCACAACCAGTATATCCTACGTATTGTGTCAACATTTTCCACGAATGCTGGTAATAAATGTCACTTGCTATGATTTAAATGTACGGTATGTTACAACAGTGCTCTTTGCCGCCAAGTGATAAATTGCAAAACCTCTAGCTCACACATGATCTATTGTTAAAATACTGGCACTTTTCTACGCAGTGATATTCAATAAAACCCATCTAGCCCATTCGTGGTGCTCAGACTCCTTTTCCATCTGCAGATGTCAGGCATAATGCGTGTCAGTTCTGAAGAGGACAAATCCTCACTTATCATCCAGTTTGTCCGTGGCTGCACTTCCTAATTAAGTGCGAGAGTATCAGCTTTTGAAGAGGAAGAATGCTAAGTAGTTTTTTTTTCAAACCCAAATGAGATAAACAGGCAATCAGCGAGTTCTGATTCCCCTTCTAATGATTTTACTCAATGATGAGCGACAGGGGCATGCAGTGGTGTATAATAATGAGCCTAACGTCTGATTGGTCTATCTCTTTAGTGAGCTGGATTACCATGATGTTGCTCACGTCTGATTGGTCTATCTCTTTAGTGAGCTGGATTACCATGATGTTGCTCACGTCTGATTGGTCTATCTCTTTAGTGAGCTGGATTACCATGATGTTGCTGCTGTCAATCAGAGGTGTCAGAGCATCTGTGATTTATGGGACCAGCTGGGCACTCTCACCCAGAAGAGGCGGGAGGCCCTAGAGGTGAGAGGAGAACGAACTTGTGTGTGTGTGTGTGTGTGTGTGTGTATGTTTGTCTTTGTGTGTTTGTGTGTGTGCATATGTGTCTCCATGTGTGTTTGTTTATTAAGAGTGAAAGAGAGAGAGAGAAGGATAAAAGGAGAGAGAGGTTGCTAATAATTGTATCCAACTGATATCCACCTCATTGTTGTGGTGCTCTGCTGGGGTCCAGAGGACAGAGAAGCTGCTGGAGACAGTGGACCAGCTGTTTCTGGAGTATGCTAAGAGATCAGCTCCATTTAACAACTGGATGGAGGGAGCCATGGAGGACCTGCAGGACATGTTTATTGTGCATACCATCGAAGAAGTCCAGGTGACCACACACACACACATATATATACATACACATACACACACACACATATACACATACACACACTGATACACAAATATAACAGACATAATTACTACTTGCGTGACTATGTATTATCTCCTTTCTCAACCTTCTCTCCTCTCCTCCTCACCTGTGACAGACCCTGATTGCTGCCCATGAGCAGTTTAAAGCTACTCTACCTGAGGCAGATGGAGAGAGGCAGGCCATCCTGGGCATCCAAAACGAAGTGCATAAAATCTGCCAGAGCTACAGCGTGCGTGCCAACCTCACCAACCCGTACAGCTCCATCACCACGGAGGAGCTCATGGCCAAGTGGGACAAGGTCAGGGACTCCCTCGAAGACAGCTTGCCTCTGGCACCAACATTACTTTACCTCAATGACAGAGGTGTACAGATGAATGGAGAATGACACTTGTGTGTGTGTGTGTGTGTGTGTGTGTGTGTGTGTGTGTGTGTGTGTGTGTGTATGTGCGCTGGTGTAGGTTAAGAAGCTTGTTCCTCAGAGAGACGGGTCTCTTCAGGAGGAGCTGGCCAGGCAGCATGCCAACGAGAGGCTGAGACGGCAGTTTGCCGCCCAGGCTAACCTGATTGGACCCTGGATCCAAACCCGGATGGAGGTCTAAAACTTTTAAACTCCTAAACTGTTCTATATCTCACAGTAATGTAGTAAAGTGTAAAACAAAGACAACCAACTGTCATTTGTAATACAACTGTAATATTACTCTCACTGCAATGTCAAGCATCTTCTGTCACTGCCTAATAGAAAATAACATTAGCTGTGTATGACCATGGCCATGTTCATGCACTCATTATGTAAAGAGTTGCCAGTGAGGACCAGGAGGCCATAACTTTGGTATATTTCTGTGATGTCATTCAGGAAATTGGCCGCTGTGCACTGGAGATGGTCGGCACTCTGGAGGACCAGATGACCCAGCTAAAGCAGATAGAGCATGTCATCGTCACATACAAACCCAACGTCGACAAGCTGGAGGGAGACCACCAACTCATCCAAGAGTCCCTGATCTTTGACAACAAGCACACCAACTATACAATGGAGGTACACTGTGAACAGAAACAATGTAAATCCTTAAAAGTACGCACCCTTGTGCAGTGTCACAGTTACAGACACACTAAAGGAAACGTATGATTGCAGGAGGTTAATGTTTGCAGCTCCAAGTCAATTACCTGAATGTTTTTCTCTTTGTCTCCTTGGTAACCACAGCACATTCGGGTGGGCTGGGAGCTGCTCCTCACTACCGTCGCTCGCACCATCAACGAGATCGAGACTCAGATCCTGACCCGAGACGCCAAGGGCATCAGCCAAGAACAGATGCATGAGTTCCGCTCCTCCTTCAACCACTTTGACCGGGTACAGTGTTCATGGCCCAGGTCTCAGACCTGCACACCACTCAGTGTTCATGGCCCAGGTCTCAGACCTGCACACCACTCAGTGTTCATGGCCCAGGTCTCAGACCTGCACACCACTCAGTGTTCATGGCCCAGGTCTCAGACCTGCACACCACTCAGTGTTCATGGCCCAGGTCTCAGATCTGCACACCACTCAGTTGGGTCCTTTACCAAAAAGCAGCTTTATTTCCTTTGTACTAGACTGAGAACAGTGTTGAAACCTTAACCAATTCTGATGTAACTGCATGTAATGCATGATATATTACTCTCATTTTTGTTCATGCCACCAGAAGCCATACAAGGACAGAATGGTAATTCATTAAATAAAAAAATTGACCTTAAAAATGTCTGCTTTAGATTTGGAGTCACAATGATAGTCCATAAATTGTGTTTATTTAATGCATTTGTTTTTAGCTGAGAAAATATTATACGTTTATCAACTAGGCTATTTGCAGCCGTAGATGTGTTAGAGGCACATCTGCACTCCCTCTTGGTGCTTTCTCTAGTTGGTAATTAAGTGCATTCAATTATCTGCTCATCAAATGTGTGTACATGTGTCACTTGGCCTCAGAAGGACCGAGGTAGACTGCGTCCTGACGAGTTTAAAGCCTGTCTCATCAGCCTGGGCCATGTGGGAAATGAGAAACAGGTACTCGCCACTACTGAGCCCAGCCTAATCTGTGTCAACCCCTGTGTGTTGGTGCTGTTTAGTGCTGGAGTGTAGACCTCCAAGAAAAACCTGCTAAAGTGTGTCTTTCCTCTTTTTTGTGTCTGTGTCTGTGTGTATGTGCGTCCTGTGTATGTGTGTATGTGCGTCCTGTGTATGTGTGTATGTGCGTCCTGTGTCTGTGTGTATGTGCGTCCTGTGTATGTGTGTATGTGCGTCCTGTGTATGTGTGTATGTGCGTCCTGTGTCTGTGTGTATGTGCGTCCTGTGTATGTGTTAGGTGCTGCTTCCTCCTCCACCTGGCTTCCTCTCCCACTGGACATCTTATCTCCACCCCTGTTTCCTGTTTCCTTCCCCTATTCCACTCCCCTCCTGATCCTCTGCCCCTCCCCCCTATAGAAGAAGAATGGTGCCATGGACACTGATGACTTTAGAGCCTGCTTGATCTCTATGGGCTATGATTTGGTAGGATCAGACCAGTAAAACAGTGTGTGCTGTTACTTTAAGTAGTACTGAATCACTGCTATAAGTAAATCTTAACACTAATCTCCTCCATCTTTTCCCTACCTTGCGTCTTTGAAATCTGTCCAGGGTGAGGTGGAGTTTGCTCGGATCATGATGCTGGTTGACCCCAATGCCTTGGGGCTGGTGTCCTTCCAGTCCTTCATTGATTTCATGACCAGAGAGACGGCTGATACTGATACAGCGGAGCAGGTTGTGGCGTCCTTCAGGATCCTGGCTGCTGACAAGGTGTGGTCTAAAATACGTTTACATTTACATCTACATTTACTGTTTTTTCATTAGGCAGAAAGTATACACTTACCTTCTATTTCGGCCCCCATACAGCCTTACATCCTGCTGGATGAGCTGCGGAGGGAGTTGCCCCCTGACCAGGCCGAGTACTGCATCATGAGGATGCCCCCCTTTGGGGGGTCGGGTGGGGTCCCCGGTGCCCTCGACTACACTGCCTTCTCCACTGCCCTCTACGGAGAGAGTGACCTTTAACCTCTGGCACCTTTAACTCCTTCACCCTGTCCCTATCAGCCCTTTCCACCTCCATAAATGCTCCTCTACCCTTTAGAGGCCTGTCAGCATTTGACTAAGTTATCTGAAATAGCAGATGCACCTAGGTTCATGAATACTTTACTTTAATTGTCATTATTATCCACTGTGTTATTACTAAGGATTGAAGTTATGCATATCATTTGTGTGCAGTTCCCAGGTTAATCTCATTTCCCTAGGCCTATGAAACATAATCATCTTTACATCTCAGTAGAGTAATAGCTATGTTTTTTTTAAATATTACATTACTCTGGAGGACACACCTTGATAGTACTGATCTATGCATACAGAGTAGTAGATTATGCTCTTTGAACTCATACAGCTACAAACAAAGATTCATTTTCACAAATCACCACCCAGTGCCTCTGATATAATCTTAGATCTTTTGCAGAACATGCATTTAAATGAATGTATCTCAGAATGTGGAAGTCTTGCATGCACCTCAGTTTAAATGTAATGAGTTGCTAGATCATTTTGTGTTCTGAAAAGCGTTTGACAATTTGACAGTATACACCAGGGGGTTACGTGTTATGATGCAAAATGCCTCCCAGTTCTGTATTGGATCTGCCTTTTAGGACAGCAGAAATATATAGAACAGAATTTCACAGAACTCAAACACATATTTCCTAATGTAAATGGTCTGTAACCCATTGTGGCGGATCCGCTAGCCTCTCCAGAGTGTCCATAATATATTAAATGCATACAGTCTTTACTTATTTGCACACATTTGGCTTCTTGTACACAGCTTCATGTCAAAGATCAATTATGCAACATATTCACTGTTCTACACAACACTCCTGTGCCAACTCTAAACCTGAGAATGAATACCAAATTATTCTTCATGTTTGGGCTAATTCAGTAGCATTGGAATCTTGCTTTCTGGCACTGGTTAGCTGAACCGTATGTTTCGGCGGTAAGTTTGTTTTACAACAATTTAGGAAGACAAATTGTTTTGTTTTGCCTTCAGAAGACATTTCTGTAAAACTAGACAATGACGGTGCTTTAAAAAAAAAAATCAAGACCTGCTCTGAACTATTTGGTTTTATTTTATGTGTAATTATGAAGCTGCTATGGATATCCTGTGCCATTTAAATGTTACCATATTGCATAAAGCAGCTGTTAAAAAAACAACATACATTTGAAAGGAAATGTATTTAAAGATAAGAGTTTTAGGAAATGCCTCCTGCGTAGTTCACTCTGCAAACTGCACATTTGTCACCCCACCCTATCTATTAGCAAGAGTAATGCCATCACGAGACCATCATAACAGACATCTGTACCATTTCCTTCCTATCGCCTTTTATCCAATAAAGTTGTTACAAGCCCTTATGCTATGACTTTTTCTTACTGGAAATCAAATCATTTGACTACACGGCCATAATGTCATAACCATAACCATAAGGTTACTTAAAGTAACACTATGCAACAATTTGACACTTTTTGAGGTATGGTTTTATAGGCAACTAGTTTTGGTACCATCCTCAAATTAATTTTGATAGCATATGGTCCTGTGAAGGACAGATAAACACCTGTGTCTTTCCCACTAGCTATACAGGATATGCCCTATGTAGTTCTGTGTTCCTGTCCAGACTACCTTGCAAAAATGGAAAAAAGCTTTCATAGCATGACATTGCCGGCTACTGCCAAAAGACTAGTTAGTGTTGGCAAGCTTCTATCAGTGTCAGCTGGGCTGTTGGTGGTGTTTGCAAGGTTTTTTGCATGCCTTTTAGGTATTTAGCTTGCTAGTTTTGGATCAGAACACCTTATTGCTGATTTAAAAGACTTCACATCAAGACAGTTAATGGAACTGAACCTCTATGCGTGGCAAGAAATGAGCCAAGACTCATAAACATGTTATTAGCATCCAGCGAACGCCACTGAGAAAAAAAAAAAAAACATAGCTGTTCTCTCATCATCATACATCTGAAGACATTTTAAGAAAGCTTTAAACCACGAATCGGAGATTTAAAATCCAACGATGTGTGCGGTCTGCAATAGCCTACTCTCTGTATTCATGGAGATGGAGAATAATCTGAGATACCAAATTTCAAGACGAATTTAACAGCTATGTACGGACAGCCGTGATCGACTACACACAATAAGTAAAGGCTCTATTCTTCTGAGGACAGTGGGGTTATCTGGCTGGACTGAAAGAGATTCACTCTAATTTAGTAGATTAAAGCTGATCCGCACTCTGCTCCAAGAACTAAAGCAGGATTTCTAGTTGACATAAACCAATTGGTAAACTGGTCTGCAGGTTTGTTTCCTCAATCCTGAAGGCCCGGTTGAGTCGAAGTAAGAAAATAGATTTTGCAGGATATGCCCAGGCCAGCCAGAAAGTGAAAAATAGCTTTTCTTCTAGAACGGTAATAGTTTAGCATTTACAGTTTAGCATTCAGTTGCTCTAAAATTAACACCTTGTTGAATTCACATTTGTTAGTTAGATAGACTATAGGAAGGGATACGTGACCCAGACATTTTGGGGTTTCCAGCCCTGAAATGCAGGCGTCACATGGGACATCTTCTAACTTCACCACATTCAGTACTTGCTTTGACCGAAGAGTGGCGCAGCATACCATAGCCTACTGTGGCTGATGCCCACATGCGCACAAGTTGCCTGCACCTGCCGCCAGTTCAAAACAACTATTACCTGTTCGCTCTAGCAAGGCGAAGCATCTCAACATGACCGAGCCGGGAGAGGTAGAGGATGAAATTCAGTTTCTACGAACGGTGAGTTGCAAACGCGATGGATAGAAACCAGGCAGTTTAAGCAAACTCTGAAGCCATTTTTTTTTTTTTAAAGTTTATGCTATGTATTCAGTGACTTGGCTGCATAGGCTAAATTAACAAAATGTCTCAGATGAAGGAAGGTTAATTCAGTAACGTTAAAATGGAACAAAACTCATCTAACACCATTTACACAGCTTAAACGACCAAGTCGTGTAAAATAATCTAACCACAATTTCAAATTTGCTGTCTGAAAAACTTGCAGTTACAGACAGCGTTCGACTTTGTTACATGTAGGCCCAATCTACTTGTCTTGATAGAATGAATAAGCATAAATAATTGCTAAATAAACATTACACCGGTGTACTCTTCTGCAGAGCTTATTTAATGAAATGAATGAATGTAATGATGAAGGATGAAGATGTATTTCACATAACCTCATTAACGAAAGAATGAACGCTAACGACTCTACAATTCTCTTGTTTAATGCGTTATTCCATCAGTTATTACTGTGAGTTTTAAATGTAATTTTTATGTAATTAAATGTGTCATTAGGCCAAGGGTCCATCCAGCACCAGCTGGTTTCTATTTTAACAATCGTTATCAGCACTGGGAAGACTGTTGCCTGCCATTCTTGCTCTGTTAGTGCTGTTGGCTGTCAGCTCTGTATCTCCAGCTTTGAGATAAGGGCCTGGGCAACATGGGGTGTTGCCTGATGTTTAGTTTAGGGTCAGTCACAGGGAGGGAGAACACAGTGGATCAGTCACGTGCAGGGGGATACTTCCATTGAATAGACCAAAACTTTGGAAATGTGATTCATTTAAGTCTTTTGTCAGTGTTTTGCTATATATTTGTTACAGTAGGCTACGCCAGAGCATAGCTAAGTGTAGGAAGTGATGAAGGACAGTTTATGCTGGGTTGGGGTTTCCGCCAAGATAAGGCAGACAGATAGATAGCCTATGTGTGCTGCATGAATGACAGTAGAGGTGATTCATGTCAACATCACCTCTAAAGTGCACGTCTGTCAGAGTTCCAAATGAGGTATAAACTGAGATTTCTGTCAAGCCTCAGCACTGTAGGCTACATATAAGTACACTGACTGCCAAAACCAACTACCCTTGAGTGTGTGTGTGTATGTGTGTGAGAGAGAGAGAGAGTGAGATAGATAGGGTGTGAATGTGTGTGTGTGAGAGGGAGAGACAGAGAGTGCACTGTGTGATTTTAAAGGTCACCGATCTAATGACACTGCTTAACTGATCTTTATCTGACAGACTTAAAATAACCTCAGATTTACTCCATATATGGGCGTAGATATTTGGTTTAATAGTGACACTATTTGACGTTGTTTATTTTTATCTCTCATAAGGAAAGGGAGCATTTAAATGGTTTGAAAACAGAGTCACAGCTGACTGCATTGTTCAGGATAATTGGTTTTAAATGTTGCACTGCCAGTATTTTCACTCCGGGTCAAGGAACTCTGTCTCCGGGAGCTCGCCTGGTGGTTTTCAAGGGGAGGTTTCTTTAAACTGTGCAACAGTCCCCTGTATGTATTACTTCTGTTTGCTGTTCTTGAATAGAATTGACTTATTAAGAGACACAACTAATTGTATGTAACTTATGTAAAATTTGCATTTTAACACAACTATTCAGCCCTTGTTACCGTGTCCTGCAGAGTACAATGAAATATCTCTGGGTATAGAATACCTCTATTCATTTCTATTTTCCTTCCCTCTATGTCTGTGTGTCACATTGTTGTGTGCAGAATGATGAGCTTGTGTTGCGGTGCTCCCTGGCCGCTCAGCAGAGGCAGCAGAAGTTCTGTCTGGCTGCTGAGGGCTTTGGCTGCAGGCTCTGCTTTCTGGAGACCACATCCAACTCGAAAGTGAGATTCTCAACAGCAAACTAACATTCACATTCTACCCTAGAATAGGGCCCTTATCACTAACACTACATCTTCCAAATGTTCATTATTTACATGTGAAATATGTACATATCTACGACTTAGACTTAGAGTTAAAAGCACTAAGTTCAGTGGACGTGACTAAGTATCTGTAATTAAATTAACAGATGGTAATTGCATCATGAAAAATGATTGAGGTTATTGTTTTTTTTTTCAGAATGTTCCAGTGGACCTGTCCATCTGTGTGTTTGTACTGGCCCAGTGTCTGTCAGTTCGTGCCCTGCAGGAAATGCTCGCCAAACAGTGCGACCAGCAAACAGGGGTATGAGACATACTTTTCTATCATTAACACAGTGAACTGTTTGTAGATCCTTGTTTTTACATGTCAAATCATATGCATTCTGTTGGAAAATGATACCCTGAGAGAGAGAGCCAGTGTTTATGTATTTAACTTTTGTCCCAAGGCGGTTGAGATGGGAAGTCACCGCACTCTCCTCTACGGCCAAGCGGTGCTGCTGCGTCATGCCTACAGTGGAATGGTGAGGCATTTCGGAGCCGTCTCTTGAGAGTTCTCATATCGGAGGGCATTTGAAATGATGCACAGTGGCTCAGATTGACAGTCTGAGATGCCATTCTACTAACGTGTTAAGAATGAATACTAATAGGTTTTTTTCCCTGCAGTACCTATGCTGTTTGTCCACAACTTGCTCCTCCACTGATAAGCTGGCATTTGACGTAGGGTTGCAAGAGGAAATAATAGGTATGCTATACATTTGTTGGGACAATACCATTTTTCTCTGAGTAAATAAGTACTCCTATTTAATGATGTCTCATATGGCATATAAATTGGTTTATAATCAGTTTATAAGGTCATGTGAAGTGCTGCTTTCTCACTTAATTTCTTCAAACCATAGCCTTAGACATATAGCAGAAACAGACAGTGAAGTGTGGATGGCCAGTACGAGGTGTGTTCTTCCCTTGTGTCCAGGCGAGGCGTGTTGGTGGACTGTTGAACCGGCCTCCAAGCAGAGATCCGAGGGAGAGAAAGTTCGAGTTGGGGATGACTTAATACTTGTCAGTGTGTCCTCAGAGCGATACCTGGTAAGTATTAACCATCAGGAAATGATGACCGTTAATGTTCAGATCAGGAAATGTTGACTGATTTAGGCATTTTTGAATCTCCTCCCCAGCATTTGTCCCTGAGTAACTGTAATAGTTCAGGGGACGAGGGCGGGGGTCTGAGGGTGGATGCTGCCTTCCAGCAGACTCTGTGGAGTGTTGCCTCCGTCTCCTCCGGGAGCGGAGTGGCTCAAGGTAAGTGACCCCGTGACGACCTCATGAATCTGACTGAGAGAATGCCAAGAGTATGCAAAGCTGTCATCAAAGCAAAAGGTGGCTTCTTTGAAGAATCTCAAATATATAACGTATTCTTATGTTTAACACCTTTTTGTTTACTACATAATTCCATATGTGTTCTTTCATAATTTTGATGTCTTCAGTAATATCTACAATGTAGAAAATAATACAAAATAAAGACAAAACATTTAATGAGGTGTGTCCAAAATTTTGACTGGTCACATTGGGATATTTTGTTAACTTTTAGTGTTGGGCTCTGAAAGGTGGCCTGTGCACATATCTGGAGTAAATTTGGAGAAAAACTGAGGGGGTCAAATTTTATTTGGCATTTGGCATGGAATGACCCAATGGGTAAATGGCTTTTTGTCAAGGATTCTCATCTCTATTGAATGAGGTTGAATAGTTAGATGAACTTGTTATGTGTGCTTCCTTTAGGGTTCCTGAAGGGAGGGGACACGTTTCGCCTGTTGCACGGACACACTGATGAATGTCTGACCGTTCCACCTGTGGACCACGGAGAAGAAGAGCGGAGGTCTGCTAACATCCCCGTCTCTCAATCTAAACTCACAGCCTCTTTGTGTGTGATATGATCATCATACTAATCTAAGAACCCTCCTATTCTTTTCTGTGCTCTCTCTCTCTCTCTCTCTCTCTCTCTCTCTCTCTCTCTCTCTCTCTCTCAGGTCGGTGTACTTTGAAGGAGGTTCTGTTTCATCGCAGGCCGGTTCTCTCTGGAGGCTGGAGACCATGCGTGTGGCGTAAGAACCTCAGCACGAGTGCAGCAGTTAACAAAACCTGTTTGCTAATGATCTGCTGTCAGGTATGGTGTTAGTAGTATTATTATTACTGCAGTGAGTCTTTTGCTGTCATCAGATGGAGTGGGAGTCACACCCAGTGGGGTCAGCTGTTCCGTCTGCGGCATGTCACCACGGGGATGTACCTCAGCCTCATGCAGGAGAAGGGACTGAGACTGATAGAGAGGGAGAAAGCTGATGCCAAAGCCACTGCTTTCTGCTTCCGCTCCTCAAAGGTAAGGAAGCCTGCCTGCCCACAACAAAGTGCACAATACAAACCCTGCACACTCACTGTATTAGTCAGTGGCTGATGTTATAGCCTGTAATCTAGGAACTGGGACTCAGTAATAGACTATAATGGTCTTAATGGTCTTTGTAATTGTAAGGTTAACTGTTTTAATATCCCTTGATGCATGGTTCCCTGCTGTAGGAGAAGCTTGACATTGTCCAGAAGAAGGATGTAGATGGCATGGGCACCCCAGAGATAAAGTATGGAGACTCCGTCTGCTTCATTCAGCACTTGGGCAGTGGTCTTTGGCTGACTTACCAGACTGGTCATGGGAAGAGTGGGAGAATGGCCGGGGCACCACGGCAGGTAATTCTCACAGCAGGTGGAAAAGCAGGGTTTCTGCTGATGGACTGTGCCGTGTGTGACGGACATTATTCTTATTCTTATTATTAATATTCTTATTCATAATAGTATTATTATTATTATTACTACTACTAATACTTCATGATACACAGTCATGTGAAATATATATACCAGTACACACACCTGACATTCCAACTAACTGTCCAACCTATTTATTCATTCAATTATTGATTATAATTAATAATGATTATAACCTCGTAAGATTATGCAAAACTGCCTGGCCTTATTTTCATGAAACCTGGTGGAGGGGTGTAGTATAGGCCAAGCAAGAACCCATTACATTTCAGAGCAAATACGAATCACGGAGCAGATCCACAAAATAAAAAATCACTTTCATTAACATTGTGCGATAAGGAATTTGGCCTCGGCGGAGGTCTGCATTCTCCGAGTGCCCTTCTAGTTTTTTCTATGACCCTTACTCTTTTCTTTCAGGCCATTTTGCACCTGGAGGGCCACATGGATGACGGTCTGACTCTGTCCCGCTCCCAGACGGAGGAGTCCAGAGCTGCTCAGATCATAAGAAGCTCTGTCCTCCTATTCTCACACTTCATCAGGTAACCTACATCTCCGTCCTATTCTCACACTTCATCAGGTAACCTACATCACTGTCCTCCTATTCCTCCTATTCTCACACTTCATCAGGTAACCTACAGCACCCGTGGTCATAGAGTGAAATCTCTTTTAGTTGACTTACTGTAAGTGGTAGGTTTAAATCATAATATGGCAGTAACTGCAGTGATTTGGCTTGATTGGCTGACATTGTCAGGCAGGTCATTGTCAGGGCAAACTGACATATAAATGTGGAATAGATTAAGGGCAGCCTTTCCACAAAGTCCAGATATAATGCTAAATGTCACCTCTTCACAGAGGACTGGATGACCTTGGTCAGAGGGCTAATCTACCGATGACTCCAGCTCTGCCAATCGCCAGAGTCCGCTTGAGTCTGCAGGATCTCATTAGCTACCTGCGGCCTCCTGATGAAGACCAGGGTCAAGAAGAAAGGCAGAACAACATGAGGGCCCTGAAGAACAGACAGAACCTCTTCCAAGAGGAGGTGATTTGTCTTCATTTCTAGCAGTGTTCCACACTACTCCTCTGTAAAGATGCCACATATAGTAGTATCATGTAGGTTATGTGTAACATAAAGGCCATGACCTGGTTGTGATAACTTCCACACTATATTGTACAGTATGTGTTTTGTAAACATATGGCTTTCTGATACAGGGGATAATTGGCTATGCATTAGACTGCATTGACCGCCTTCATGCCTACGGCAGCGCTGCCCATTTTGCTGAGGTCGCAGGAAAAGAGGCAGGAGAGGAATGTGAGGCTCTCCTGAACTCACTGTATGAACTCCTTGGTAAGATAATCTGTTGTGTATGAAAACATACTTAGTCTTGGCCCCTTATTAGAAATTCCTCAAACCCATGCCTGTCACAGCTGTACCTGTAACTCCCGGTCCTACTGCTGCTCCCCAGCGTCTTTGATCAGGGGCAACAGGAATAATTGTGCCCAGTTTTCTGGATCGCTGGAGTGGTTGATTGGAAGGCTGGAGAAACTGGATGCATCCTCTGGTATGTTCTGAGTTTTTCTCATAGTTAAGGTATGCAGAGTTGTTGAATGTATCCAAACTAACACAAGATTTTCATTATTTTACATTCTTGTAAGTTAACTTTTATTTTATGATTTGCTTTTGGTTTCCTTATCTGTGTGGGATTAGGAATCCTTGAGGTGTTACATTGTGTCCTGGAGGAGAGCCCAGAGGCTCTGAACTTTATCAAAGAGGGACACATCAAATCCATCATATCTCTTTTGGACAAGCATGGTCGCAATCACAAGGTACGCTTTCAGTTGTACACGCTGCATTTTTACGTATTTTTTCAGACCTGTAAATCTCTGTGTGTGTTCATCTCTCTCTCAGATCCTAGATGTGTTGTGTTCACTCTGTGTGTGTGTTCATCCCTCTCTCAGATCCTAGATGTGTTGTGTTCACTCTGTGTGTGTTTTCATCTCTCTCTCTCAGATCCTAGATGTGTTGTATTCACTCTGTGTGTGTTTTCATCTCTCTCTCTCAGATCCTAGATGTGTTGTGTTCACTCTGTGTGTGTTTTCATCTCTCTCTCTCAGATCCTAGATGTGTTGTGTTCACTCTGTGTGTGTTTTCATCTCTCTCTCAGATGCTAGATGTGTTGTGTTCACTCTGTGTGTGTTTTCATCTCTCTCTCAGATGCTAGATGTGTTGTGTTCACTCTGTGTGTGTTTTCATCTCTCTCTCTCAGATCCTAGATGTGTTGTGTTCACTCTGTGTGTGTTTTCATCTCTCTCTCAGATCCTAGATGTGTTGTGTTCACTCTGTGTGTGTTTTCATCTCTCTCTCAGATGCTAGATGTGTTGTGTTCACTCTGTGTGTGTTTTCATCTCTCTCTCTCAGATCCTAGATGTGTTGTGTTCACTCTGTGTGTGTTTTTCATCTCTCTCTCAGATCCTAGATGTGTTGTGTTCACTCTGTGTGTGTTTTCATCTCTCTCTCTCAGATCCTAGATGTGTTGTATTCACTCTGTGTGTGTTTTCATCTCTCTCTCTCAGATCCTAGATGTGTTGTGTTCACTCTGTGTGTGTTTTCATCTCTCTCTCTCAGATCCTAGATGTGTTGTGTTCACTCTGTGTGTGTTTTCATCTCTCTCTCTCAGATCCTAGATGTGTTGTGTTCACTCTGTGTGTGTTTTCATCTCTCTCAGATCCTAGATGTGTTGTGTTCACTCTGTGTGTGTTTCATCTCTCTCTCTCAGATCCTAGATGTGTTGTGTTCACTCTGTGTGTGTTTTCATCTCTTTCAGATCCTAGATGTGTTGTGTTCACTCTGTGTGTGCCATGGGATGGCCGTGCGCTCTAACCAACACTATATCTGTGTGAACCTGCTGCCAGAGCGAGACCTGCTTCTGCAGACACGCCTCTGCAATCAAGTCACCAGGTTATCCCACACCCTCATCCCTTAAGGCTCAGTTCTTCATGTAGCCAAAGGCTTCCATTTCTACCGCCTCTGGATGGCTCTGTGTTACCCAGCCTCTTGCCCTTTTATTTATTACATTTTTATCTCTTTATTCCCCAGTGTGAGGCCCAGTGTGTTCCTGTGTATGAGTGAAGACTCTGCCCAGTGCAGGAAGTGGTACTTTGAGCTGGTGGTGGAGAAGGCAGAGCCATTCGTCACGGCTGAGCCCACTCACCTGCGTGTGGGCTGGGCCTGTGCGGAGGGCTACTGCCCCTCCCCAACCGGTGGAGATGGCTGGGGTCCAAATGGAGCCGGGGATGACCTCTACTCTTATGGCTTTGATGGGCTTCACTTGTGGGCAGGTGAGACGCATGAGGATGTTTATGATTCGATTTAGCCACTCGTCGAGAGGGCTGCCTCATGCAGTGTCTACATATCACTGTCTGAGAAGCTTTTGAAGACCCAACTCTTCAGAGAGCACCTCCCTTCCTAACTGGCACCTTGACTAGCACTTAACTTGCACTTCAGCAGTTACATTCCTGCACTTCTTTTTCCTTTCCAGGTCGTTTTTCTAATTCTTATGTAAAGTAGTATTTTTTGTTACACCATGTTTTTTTATTGCTCTTAGCTTGACTGTTCTCTCCCTTGTACGTCGCTTTGGACAAAAGCGTCTGCTAAATGACTAAATGTAAATGTAAATGTCTAAGGCATGATGGTTATATGGTATTGTTTCTGAAGGTTAAATGTTTGTTTCTGAAGGTTAAATATTTGTTTCTGAAGGTTAAATGTTTGTTTCTTGAGATGGTTGAGAGTCGTTTCTTATTACCCAGGTGGTATTGGCCGGAGAGTGAACTCACCCAATCAGCACCTTCTGAAGGAGGATGATGTGGTCAGCTGTTGCCTGGACCTGGGGGCTCTCTGCATGTCATTCAGGGTCAATGGTCTGCCTGTCCAGGGCATGTTTGAAAACTTCAGCACAGAGGGCCTGCTCTTTCCTGTGGCCAGTTTCTCTGCTGGAGTGAGGTGTGTCCAACAGTCATTTAAGGCCCTGCTGTATAACTTTAGAGACACATTTAAGCCTTTGTGTACTGAATGAAGTTGTTTTTATTGTTTGTTTGTCCTTTTTCTCTGTAAATGATAAATAAGATTATTTACCAAGATGTGATTCATTGTGGCATGATGTTCATGCTGTAACTGGAAATGTGTCTCTGTTGTGTCTTGATGGGTTTCCCCAGGGTGTGTTTCCTGTTGGGGGGTCGTTTAGGGGAGTTTAAATTCCTGCCCCCACCTGGTTTCTCGCCCGTGTCCGAGGCTCTACTGCCCCGGGTCAGGTGCCGGGTGGAGCCGTGTCTGGACTTCATGAGGCACCGGAACAGTAGCCAGCAGGACCTCCTGGGGCCATGGGTGGCACCGAACCCTCCTACCTTCACCCCTGTTCCTGTAGACACTAGTCAGGTAGCATAGCAGAAGCCTGCTGAGAAACACACACATTGAAATCAAATCGTGTCAGTTTTATTTTACAGTTAATAACAGACACAGTACATATAGACAATGCAATTCATGATATGAATACATGATAGAAAAGATTAGCAATTTCTGTAAACTGATTTGCTATTTATTTCTCTCTCTACACTAAGTTTCACAAGTGGCAACGAGCTTCCTTACATATCTTAATTTATAAGTGGTAGTGGTAGTGGCAGCTTTCTGTTTACCTGTTTATTAAGTCCAATTGGCCAATTTTTCCCAGTTGTTTTTGGCAGTCATCTTATTCTTGTTTATTGCACACTTTATTGCACCACAACAAGCAGCAACAGTAAAATGATCCTCTCTGTAAGGCTGACATACACCTTTCTCAGCACATTCTGATTGACCCTGCATCCGTTTACTGGCTTTGAAACTCAGCCAGTAGTCATTACGCTTTCCTAAATGTTTTATACAATCAATTTCAACTGTAACTTCCTTTTTGTTTTCAATGATTGTCAAGGAGCTAGATTTACACCAATTTTAAATCTGTAAACTTGGCTAAAATAATTTGTCTTAAAATAATTGTCACACTTTTTAAATTATCCAGAACAGAATACATGAATACTAATTTACATTTGTGTCTTTCAGTTCCTTGTATAATAATTTGAAAGAATGATTGATATGAGCTTTGAGATTTGAGCACTTGCACTTTACATTTGGCATGGCACCAGACCAATCCTAAGGATTTGACTTTTGATAACTTATTGTAGTTAGAAGCAGGGGGTAAAACCTGATCTGTACCATTTGATCTCTGATTCCTCAGGTGGCCTTCCCCCCTCAGCTAGAGCAGATTCGAGACGAGCTCGCTGAGAACCTGCATGAACTCTGGCTCATCAGTATGGTGGATCAGGGCTGGATCTACGGGCCTGTGAGTACACTCCACACCTGCTGGGTTGGAAGGTGGCTGTTATTGATCTGGATTGTTTGTATCCCCTGGAGCTGTTGTTCTGGGGTTACTTTTGGTTTATATAATCTCTGTCGATGTTATTGAAGAGTGCTCATGTACTGTATCTACCACAGGTTAAGGAAGAAAATAAGAAGCATCATCCTGATCTGGTTGAGTTTTCCAAACTGCCAGACCCAGAGAAGAATCTGAACCTCCAGGCTGCACAGGATACCCTCAGGTTCTAACAGAGAAGAGAGGGGAACTACTTACAGACACGTTGTTTTATTGTATTCATTTCTGACTCCTTCATGTTCATTTGTATGTTAATATTGTATTCCCTAAGGACACTCCTGGCTCTCGGTGTCCACATTGGGCTGTTAGACGACCATGCTGATGAGAAAGTCAAATATATCCGACTCTCTAACAAGTACGTCCACAAGCTGATTTTCAAAGATTAGACATCTTGTCTTTAAGAGGCCCTCGTGGGTCAAAAAGGACACAGGGGAATATGAAAATCTTGTTTTTTCTTCCAATCATACAGGTATGAGCTGTGGAATGGATACCGACCCGCTCCTGTGGATCTGTCTCATCTCACCCTGACCGCTGCCCAGGAGGCCATAGTGGACTGTCTGGCCGAGAATGAGCACAATGTGTGGGCCAAAGAGAGGATCAGACAGGGATGGAGCTATGGGCCTCAGCAGGTAGAGTGCAGCAAGGGGGAGCAAGATAGTCAGGATATGTGGAACTGGATATGTGCAGTGGTGGCCAGTGAATTCCTTAAGAAACATGCTAGCAATAGATTTAGCGTCCACATGATTTACACATGATTAGTGGGTAAACTCTGCAGCACTAGTGATGAGCTTGAGTGATGTGTCTTTGATCCCTTTGGCCTGCCTCAGGATGTGAAGAGTAATATGTGTTTCTCTAATCCCTCTGATCTGCCTCAGGATGTGAAGAGTAATATGTGTCTCTAACCCCTATGATCTGCCTCAGGATGTGAAGAGTAATATGTGTCTCTAACCCCTATGATCTGCCTCAGGATGTGAAGAGTAATATGTGTCTCTGATCCCTCTGGTCTGCCTCAGGATGTGAAGAGTAAGAGGAGTCCTCACTTGGTGCCCTTCTCTCTGCTGGACGAGCGGACCCAGAGGTCTGGCAGTGAGACCGTGAGGGATGCTCTGTGCACCATACTAGCGTACGGGTACACAGTGGAGCCGCTGGACCAGGAGCAGAGTAGGTTTCACTGATTTATTGTCAAAGCTCTTAGGAGCCACAAAGAAGTGGAGTTTTGTGCTAATCAGTTCATGTCTTATCATCTGTGAGCCAAAACCTCTATGGAAAAGAGTTAGTAAAGTCTGTTCCCCTCTGTATCTCAGTGGTACTGCCAGATGCAGGCGTTGCCCTGGTCGAAAACTTCCGGATATTCCGTGTTGAGCGTGCCTATGCTGTGCTGAAAGGAAAGTGGTACTTTGAATTTGAAGCTGTGACCTCCGGGGAGATGAAGGTGGGCTGGGCTCGACCCGGAAGTAAACCAGACCTGGAGCTGGGGTCAGATGACCAGGCCTTTGTCTTTGATGGCTGCAAGGTGGGCGTGAGAACTGGAATTTTTTACATGAGGATAATCTTCTCTTAATATCTCATATAATTTTCTCTGTGTGTTTTTGTCTCTTTTTACCCAAACACTCATCCTCTTGATGTGTTTTTTTCTCTCTGTTTAACATGTGTGTTTTCTCCCTTTATCTGACTAAAAACTCATACTCTCTCTCTCTCTCTCACACACACCCTCTCCCTCCTTCCCTGCCTCCCTCCTACTACTACTAGGGGCGTATTTGGCATCAGGGCAGTGAGCAGCTGGGCCTAAGCTGGCAGATGGGAGATGTTGTAGGCTGCATGCTGGATCTTGAACAGTGTACTATGATGTTCACACTAAACGGGGAGCTTTTGCTGAACAACCATGGCTCTGAGCTTGCTGCCAAACAGTTTGCAGTCCAAGATGGTCAGTGGTGTTATCTACTCTTGTCACCCTCTTGCTTACTTAATTTACAAATGTTATAAATAAACAAAAGGTGTGGAGAGAGTTCTTGGATGATTCAGTTCTATGTTTTTTGATTATTAATGTTTGCTAAACTTTATTTAATTTAATGGTCAAGTGTGTTTAGTTTAAATAATGCTACTCATGCTGACAGTACAGAAATGGCAAGTCTTAGCTCACATAACATCTCTTCTTTTCCCAGGCTTCGTGCCTGTATGCAGTGTAGGGGTGAACCAGGTGGGTCGTCTAAAGTTGGGCCACCCTGGCTCCCTGCGTTACCTCAGCGTGTGTGGGCACCAGGAAGGCTACCAGCCATTCGCTCACAACATGAGCCGAGACGTTCCCCTGTGGATGAGCTGGAAACAGCCCCATTTCACCCCTGTGCCCCCAGACCACGGCCATATTCAGGTAGCATTTAAAACATCTGCGGCTAGCACAGACAGGAGAGCTAGACATAGATACTTTGGTCAATTTACTGTACATGTATATATGATACCCTAAGCAACAATACTGAAAACATATCACACTCAACACATAAAAAAAACATACAATTCTATGTTTGCAGGTAACTCGTCTCGATGGGACAGTGGACCGATCACCCTGTTTGAAGGTGACGCAGAAATCCTCAGGGTCACAGGTCACCAGTGGCTCAGTCAGTTCTGACATTGGCTATTACCGGCTCAGCATGCCTATAGAGTGTGCCGAGGTTTTCTCCCGACCAGCAGAGGGTGCTGTCCCCTGCAGCAGCACTGCTTACTACCCCAAGAGAGATTCAGAGGAGGGGGACATTGACTCTGATTTTGAGGTCCTTATGAAGTCAGCTCGCCGACACGCAGGGTCCAGAGACGAACTGAACAACCATAAAGACCACGGTCAAGAGAAGCCTTCCAGGCTCAAGCAGCGGTGAGGGAGGACACAACTCATTCTTGTGATTCTGAACTCTCAAGTTGACATTCTTCATTTGCGCTTCCTCTGTCTCTCTCTCTCTCTCTCTCTCTCTCTCTCTTCCTCTGTCTCTGTCTTTCTTTCTCTTTCTCTCTCTCTGTCTCTCTCTCTCTCTCTCTCTCTCTCTGTGTTTGTTTGTCTGTCTCTGGTTCATTTCTTCTTGTCCTGTTCAGTTTCATGCTGAAGCGACCCAAACCAGAGCTGCACCCAAGCCACTCTTCTGCACGCCTGTTAGAGGAAGTGGTGGCTATAGAGAAGGACGAGGACAAGCTCCTTTCACATTGCTCTGCGGTAAACTACCACTGCCTCATGTTTATATCTCATTAAATCTGTACAGTAAACATGACTTTTGTGTGGTGAAAGGCATGTCCAAAGTGGTGAATGGACGATTAATATCTATTCCATCAGTTTGGGTGTGAACTCGTCCTCTCTCCCTTGCTGTCCTGCAGTATTACTACTCCGTGAGGGTGCTCCCTGGCCAGGACCCCTCCTGTGTCTGGGTGGGCTGGGTCACCTCGAGCTTCCACCGGCAGCAGCAGGGCTTCGACCTGGAGAGAGTTCGCAGAGTGACTGTGACGCTTGGGGATGAGCAGGGCAAAGTTCACGAGAGGTTTGTTGGTTACTGTCCAAGTGGGCCCTGTTGTAACCTAGAGTTACATACAGTACACTGTATTAACATGGAATTCTATGGCGTGAGCTTTTATAGCTTTCAGGCGGGTGATTCTTCTGTAACTCTTATGTAACCACCATATGGGTGACACAGCCCTGTGGGCTTCATTATCTGATAGAGATGATTTATTTGAGTCTCATATGGTAAAAATGTGTGTATAATGTGTAATGTCCTGCATACTGTGTGTGTGTGTTCATGGTGTGTGTTTACAGTGTAAAGCGTTGTAGCTGCTTTATGGTTTGTGCAACAGAGGCTGTGGGCCAGACTCACAGTCGTAGCAGCACCCAACTAGAGATCGGTTGTCTTGTTGACACGGCAACAGGACTTCTAACCTTCACTGCTAATGGAAAAGAGCTGGACACCTATTATCAGGCAGGTTATATCATTATTATACCCCTGGTCCCTCACTCCCTTCATTTCTCTCTGGTCCAGTAGTTTCATCACATGGGTGGTGTTTTGTATGTTTGTTGTAGATGACCTCTATTCACTTGTTGTTGTTGTTCTCACTAGGTGGAGCCATGTACAAAGCTGTACCCTGCAGTGTTTGCCAAAGCCACAAGCTCTGACATGTTTCAGTTTGAGCTTGGCAGAATTAAGGTACGGCACACAAGATAACCAGCGCCTGTGGGGGTTTTATCTGCAGGTCCAGCCATATATTGACATTCTTATCCATGTCGATTTTGCCTCATTTCATTTGTGATTCATTGATTCGTTTAACTGTATTTCATCTCTGTGGATGTTTTTCATTCAAACCACATGGAGTTTTAATGAATCATTGTAATTAGAGGCGTATGTTTCCCTCGCCACTCAGAATGTGATGCCCGTGTCTGCGGGTATGTTTCGGGATGAGAGGGGCAACCCCGTGGCCCAGTGCCCTCCCAGGTTACAGGTGCAGCACGTTGTGCCCTTCCGTTGGCTGCGTGTGCCTGACAACTTACCCAGGGTGGAGGTGACACGCATGGACGAGAGGCATGGATGGAGAGTGCAGTGCCCCAGCTCGCTGCAGGTCATGACCCTCCACGTCCCTGAGGAGAACAGGTCAGAGTTCAGAGGGTCACGATTGGACCCTGCATGATTTATACGTGACTCCTATGTATTCTGTATGATTTAGTTTGGGTCATTGTAGGCGCTTGCTTTTACAGGGCTTGTAGAAGTATCACTGATGTCATTGTCTGTCAAATGCAATTCATTAATTTTCTAAATCTGCTGTTTGTTTCTGTGCTATGTTTGGGGTGTGTATTACGTATGTGTGTTTTGTGTTCACAGGTGTGTGGATATTCTGTGCTATGTTTGGGGTGTGTATTACGTATGTGTGTTTTGTGTTCACAGGTGTGTGGATATTCTCGAGCTGTCAGAGCTGGACGACCTTCTGACCTTTCACCAGCACACCCTCCGTCTCTACTCTGCCCTGTGCAGCCATGGCAACACTCATGTGGCTCATGCCCTGTGCAGCCACGTGGACCAGTCCCAGTTCCTGTACGCCCTCCAGTGCCGCCACATGCCCGGCCCGTTACGGGAGGCCTACTACGCCCTCCTAAGCGAGGTTCACCTCAACGGCTACGCCGGTGCCAGACGGGCCATGACTCACGAGTACATAGTGCCCATGACACGCGACAGCAGATCCATCACGCTCTATAACAGCCACAGGAGGCGCCACTCGCTGCCAGGCAGCGTCCGCAGTGCCTCCCTCTGGCCCAGGCTGCGCTTCAGCGCGCCCTGCTTCATCAGGCCTGATGAGGGGGCTAACAGACAGCCTCTGGATGGCAGAGGGGGGGACGTGCAGCAGGACAGCCCAGCATTCCCAGTGGAGCTGCTGAAGACTCTGCTGGTGGAGATGCTAGAGGAGGCTGTGTGTGCAGCGGGTCAATGTGTGAGGGATCCTGTAGGGGGCAGTGTGGAGCTGCTGCTGGTGCCTCTCCTGCGGCTGCTGCACACCCTCCTGCTCATGGGAGTGTATCGAGGCCCAGGCTTGAGGGCAGCTCTCAAACTAATTTTGCCAGGTGTGTACATACAGAACTGGGCCATCACTGAGGATGAGGATGGGGAAGAGTTTGAGATGGATGTTGATCGAGAGCGAGATGAATTTCTGGGAGGCTTCCCGACACATGGACTACTGCGGATGAAACTGCCTGAGGCTGTCAAACTGCAAGTGAGTAGGGAAGTGATGGGTTCCTGTTCATAAGGGATTCTTGTAGAGCTTTGGCTGAAATTGTATCATAACTATTTCATTATGACTTCTCACTTCCTCACGACTCTCCACCGTCTCCTGCTGTCTTGCCATGCCAGGTGTGTAACTTGCTGGAGTACCTGTGTGACTGTCAGGTGCGTCACAGAGTGGAGGCAGTGGTGGCGTTCGCGGATGGCTTTGTGGCGCGGCTCCAGGACAACCAGCGCTTCCGCTACAATGAGGTCATGCAGGCCCTCAACATGTCTGCTGCCCTTACGGCCCGCAAGACTAAAGAGTTCCGCTCTCCTCCACAGGAGCAGGTAAAGGACAGGAGGTCGCACTTATTTATTCATCACACAGGGAACACAGGAGGAGACTAATGTTCTATCAAATATGCTTCAGCCTCTTCATCTCAGATGAATTGAATTGGCTCTGTGATACTCCCTCAAGTTGAAATGTGACAAACTTTAAAACTTAAAAAAAAAACATGTTGTATATTTCCGTTGCAATGTTTATGTTTTTGACATTAGATTTCAATAAATGTCTCTGCTCTCACATAACATTCTTTCTGTCAGAAGTATCCATTACCCTTTTTAACAGGGGACAGTGTGCTGTTGAGCCTCGATCCCAGTGTCTGATTTAAAGTTTGTTCGGAGAGAAAGTTGGCTCTTTACCATCAACTAGCAGATTGTTTTAGCTTATTAGGCAATTATTATAAAATGTTGTTCAGATTCTTTTGGGTCAACAGCCTGAAGAAAAGAACAGTTGAAATGACCTTAAGTGAATGGAAAACAGTGCCACGCAATTACTTCTGATAAACATAATATTTTTTTTATCATTATCACATTTAGCAGCTTAAATATTAATTGTAAGCCAAGAGCAAAAACATTGTTGGGCAATAGTCATGGCAATAAACAGTTGGGCAATAAACAGTCTGGTCTAAGTGATTGGCACCAAGAAACTGCATTGTTCTTTTGAAAAACATTCACTTCATCTAGTAGGGGAACTAAAACTTAGCCTATTGGTAGACTACCCTATTTACATAGGAGCTCTGCAACATTTCCAATCTTCACTTATTTATTTCATTTTTTAGTAATATCATATGACATTTTGTCTGCGTGAAGCTGCTTATGGAAGCTATTGCTAGATCAAGCTCTCAGACTCACATATTCAACACACATATGAGTTTTCCCTCTAATTATTCCTTCTAATTACTGTTTGTCACCTCTGCTATATTTTGGGAGAGGCAACAACCTGCGAAGATCTACTCATGATAAACCCAGTAAAGACTCCAGTACTTCACGTTTGCTGGACTCCACTTGGTTATATGAAGTCATTTCTTCCCACAGATTAACCTGCTGCTGAACTTCCGTGAGGAGCAGCTGGAGTGCCCATGCCCACTAGAGATCCAGGACCTCCTCCAGGAGTTCCACAGTGATCTCATGAGTCACTGCGGTGAGTGACCTCAGCCCTCAGGGTCGCTGGCCAGCTAATAAAACTGCACTCTGCAAATATTAACTAATGGCACTAATGGGTCTCTTTCTAAATCTAGGCATTGAGATTGATGAGGACTCAGAGGCTGGAGATGATGGAGATCTGTCCGTCAGGGGTCGGCTCTCCGGCCTGGTGGAAAAGGTGAACAGCCTGAAGCGAAGGCTCTCCCTGTGTCCCGTGGAATCTGTAGCCGTGAAGCCTGGTGGGTGCATTTGATTGACACTTGGGATAGATAACTGCTACAAAGAACTTTCATTAAGGTTGTCCTCCTCAGCACACTGAATCCCTCCACCTAATCTCTCTAATCCTCTTGACCTCCCATCCCTGCATGCTATGCCCCCCAACCCTCCTCCTCACCGTCCCCAGTGTCCCTGCGGCAGATGATCTCGGACGCCATGCTGCGCTGGGCTCAGGAGGCGCCCATGGGGGACCCTGTGCTGGTGCGCGCCGTGTTCGAGCTGCTGCGCCGGCAGTACGAGGGGCTGAGCGCCCAGATGGCCGCGCCGCTGCTGAAGGCGTACTGCATCACCCCGGGCTCCGTGGAGGACACCTTATCGCTTCAGAGCGCCCTGGGGCGCATCAGGTCCCTCCTCCGCATCCGCATGGGCCGCCAGGAGGAGGCGCTCATGATCCAAGGACTCGGGTCAGACAGAGAAGCTATTCTGTTCTTCTGCGATGCCATTAGCACATGTATAAGAAGAGGTACCGAAATAGAGCAACTAAGGTCTCCACGTTAATTGTTTCCTCCTCTGATTCCTTTTTTAGAGACATCATGAATAATAAAGTGTTTTATCAGCACCCAAACCTGATGAGAGCTTTGGGGATGCACGAGACAGTGATGGAGGTGATGGTCAACGTCTTAGGAGAGGGAGAATCGAAGGTAATAGAGGAGCCTCATTCATTTACCAGCATGACCCGTTAGAGGAGTATTTATAGTGTGTGTTTTTAAATTTTGAGTGAAACTGAAATTAACTTTAGAAATGTCTCCCCATTCTCCATAGGAAATCATGTTTCCTAAGATGGTCGCCCACTGCTGCAGATTCCTCTGTTATTTCTGCCGGATTAGCCGACACAACCAGAAGGCCATGTTTGACCATCTCAGCTATCTGTTGGATAACAGCAATGTCGGACTAGGTACGTATGGTTTACAAATTCAGCTTTGAAGAAATCCATCACAACCCGGTCCATGTTTTAATTAGTTCTATTGTGTTGTCAGCCTAATTACAATGCAACACTAGTTCACCTTACTCCAAGGAACTCCTTTGTCTCCTTGTCCATCAAAGTATTTTGCCTGAGGCAAACCGCATACGTACGTGTACATTTTATAATGACCCAGTGTTGATCAGCCTGCTTACACTTCCTGCTTCATTATGTATTGTATCATGTACTGAATTATAACATTATGTGTTCTACAATGGGCAGTGTGCAATTTGCTGGCTGATGGCAGTCTGTGCACACACTCTAGGTATTGTGAAGGTACTGTATGTGTATAGGCGACAGCCTGTGTATGTACCATATGTATGTATGCTCTATGTTATTTGTATTGAAACTTCAGATACTGTATGTATACAAGACAAAGGTCCTTCAGGACAATGAAGTCTCTCTTATCTTAAAATGACAAAGTGACTCTTAACCTGTTCTTCCTCACCGTGTCCCCCAGCGTCCCCTTCTATGCGGGGGTCCACTCCTCTGGATGTGGCCGCTGCCTCAGTGATGGATAACAATGAGCTGGCCCTGGCCCTGACAGAGGCCGCCCTGGAGAAGGTGGGAACATGCGCTCATCCGCTCATGCATCTGTGGATGTACCACTGTAGATGTGTCATCAGTATGTGTGTGTGTGTGTGTGTGAAACATGGAATTGGATGACTGACTTCCCTAGATGCCAGGAAGTCAAACATTACAGTAGACCTTAAGGAAAAAGCTGTCTTGATTTATTGAGGCCTGTCCAGGGTTAGAAGAGCAAAGATTGGCAAATAAGATTTCATTTTCACAACAAACAACATTTATTGACTGGGGGTTGGTCTGCTCACTTGTGGATCACTGATTTCCCATTTGTGTGTAGGTGGTCCATTACCTGGCAGGCTGTGGTTTACGGAGCTGTCCCTCGCTGCTGGCCAGGGGCTATCCTGATATTGGCTGGAATCCAGTGGAGGGGGAGCGCTATTTGGACTTCCTCCGGTTTGCTGTATTTTGTAATGGTAACAATGGTCTTATTTATCAGCTGTCATATTATACAATCATTTCTCCCATTGCAGGTATATATATATATATATATACGTCCTGATATTTGTCATATTTTTTTATATATGATCTTATCAGACATTTCAGTTTGAATCTGTGAGTTGTTATTGGATCAAGTACCATGTTTATCATTTTAGTTTACAGTCATTTATCACAGTGCTTGGTTGTGTTTAAGATTTTGCTTCTTTTTCTGTTAAAGGTGAGAGTGTTGAGGAGAACGCTTACGTAGTGCTGAGGTTACTGATTCGTCGACCAGAGTGCTTTGGCCCCGCCTTGCAAGGTGATGGAGGAGACGGTCTCCTAGCAACCATGGAGGAAGCCATCAGGATCGCAGCCGATCCAAAGAGAGATGGACGAAGAGCAGCCTACGAGTCCAACAGAACTCTGTAAGTCATAAAGGGGACTGACCTGTTTTGTATCCGATGTTGTGTCTCCTGTGCCCTTTGCCCCTTTGCTAACATACCTCTGCTGCCTCAGTGACACACTCAATGAAGAAGAAGATGACCTCATCCACTTGGGGCATGCAATCATGACGTTCTATTCTGCCTTTATCGACCTGCTTGGGCGCTGTGGCCCTGAGATGCATGTAAGAGCCTCAAAAATGTCCTCCACACAATAGTGTTTGTACACCAGTGACACTTTTTCTCCTGTGCACTGAAATGCCCTCCACACAATAGTGTTTGTACACCAGTTACACTTCTTCTCCTGTACGCTGAAATGATTTCCTGAGCTTTGTAAGAGAATGCGCTAGTCATCTTTTAAACAGTGTTGCTGGATTCATGTATTTGTAGCTGATTGAAGCTGGGAAAGGTGAGGCCATCCGTATCAGGGCCATCCTGAGGTCACTCATCCCACTAGAGGATCTGGTGGGGGTCATCAGCATCCCCCTTCACCTACCCTCACTGGACACAGGTCAGACAGCACCCACTGGTTACCCATATCAAGGGATTAAAGCTGTGTTAAGGAATTAAAGCTGTGTTAAGGAATTCAAGCAACAGCACCCATTCATAGTTTTCAGTCACATGACTACAATAGGTAGCTGGCGGGCAAAAAGAACAGCGAAACAGCGAAAATGGCGTTAAACAGTGGACAACTTCAAGCAGTGCCGCCTACTCAACTACGATCGCCATCAACCACAGACCATACCACTATAGCCAGACAGAGATATTTACAAAAAAATAAAAAATTTTGATCCATTTACTGCACCCGCTGACATTTTTATTTCTTTAACCTCGACGAAGTCCCTGCCTGAGCTCCAGTGTGGAGATATTTACATCTATCTAATAGAAAATCCGTCCCCCTACACATCTCAAAAACTGAAAGCCTACAAAAGCACAGATAGTTATTTAATTTTCAGAAGTGGATGGGTTCACAACGCTGTTGCCTGGAAGGTAAAAACAAAAAACATCTTCATAATCAGAGCAAAGATGAGTGCCATTTGAGTGCTACCTGCTGTTAGCTAGCAGCCTTTAGCTAGCAGCCTTTAGCCTACCCAACGCTGTTCTTTATCATTTGACACAATTTCCTGGTTTAAACAAGTACGAACACCTGGTCTGGCGAATGACAACTTAAATTATCTTCCCATATATTTTCTACTGGCATTTTAGTATTACCAGTTGGATGACAAAATACACTAGCCTAGCCTACTTGCTTAGGTACTTGTCGCAATCTCAGAGCAGAAACCGGGTAATCCAATTTGAATTGTGTTGATGCTTTGTTTCTTGACTTTATTACTTGATCTATTCCCGTTTTAGGTAGTTATTCTGATAAATGAGGCGACCAGAACAGGGTGACTGCTTTTATTGCCAGCTCCAAAAGTAAGGCTACTTTACTGTGTGTCCGAGAAAAGTTGACCCAGAAGACGTCTACAATCAGCTGGCAGCAACGTGGGCGAGTTTTAAATGTGATAAAAACAAATTCCGGGCTTGTCTCCTCGCCGATTTGAACAGCCAACCGAGCAACAACTGTCTAGCATTTTACTACCTAAGTCAGACAATGTTAAAGCGGAGATATTAAATGATCTTGAATGAATGCTTTTCTTGCCCGCCAGATGGTCATTCTGACGTCACGTGAAAACCATGAATATCAAGGATTTAAAGCTGTGTTAAGGAATCAAAGCTGTGTTAGGGAATTAAAGCTGTGTTAAGGAATTAAAGCTGTGTTAAGGAATCAAAGCTGTGTTAGGGAATTAAAGCTGTGTTAAGGAATCAAAGCTGTGTTAAGGAATCAAAGCTGTGTTAAGCAACAGAGTGTTTAAATGAAGACTGAAATGTGCTGTGTCTTTGTGGTTTACTCAGGTGGCACAGTGATAGAGCCAGACATGTCGACAGTGTTCTGTCCTGACCACAAGGCTGCTATGGTCCTGTTTCTGGACCGGGTCTATGGGATCCAGGACCAGAAGTTCCTGATGCGACTCCTGGAAGTAGGCTTCTTGCCAGACCTCCAAGCTGCTGTCACCATGGATTCAGTAAGGCCTCTGGAGTGCCTCTTTTGACGAGTAATCAGTATTGAAATGCTCTGTAAATATTTTTCATCAGAGTTGTTCTCTAAATTGCTTTTTCTGTTTCTCTCCTCCTTCCCTCTGATGCATCCCGACCCCCCCCCCCCCCTCCCCCGCAGTCTGATCTGGCAGGCACTGACATGTCTCTGGCTCTCAACCGCTATCTGTGCACAGCAGTGCTGCCCCTCCTCACCAAGTGTGCGTCTCTGTTCGGAGGCTCCGAGGCCCACAGCCAGCTGGTGGACTCCCTGCTCCAGGCGGTCTACGGGATCTCCAAGGGCAGCGTGCTCACCAAGGCCCAGAGAGATGCCATCGAGGAGTGCCTGCTGTCTGTCTGTGGGTGAGGAGGAACCCTGCCCTCCCATGTTTACATAGCGGTTGTGTATTGTATTGTTGTATGCTGGCAGGCATCCAGCTGTATGTAGTTTCCCAATACTGATGCTAATGTCTTTAATGTGATCCTTTATGTAGTTTCCCAATACGGATGCTAATGTCTTTAATGGGATCCTTTGTGAATCTGAAAATGTAGCGACGCCAATTGAGTTTGTTAGCATTTATAGGTCCTATCAGTCATGTTATTCTTCGTTTGACTCTGGAAATAGTGAAACTTCAGAAAAAGCCACGGGGATCAATTGTCTGCGCAGTAGAGAATGGTAATAAACTCAAGTCTTTTCTGTGTGTGGTGTGTTTCTCCAGCAATCTCAGGCCCTCCGTGGTGCAGCCCCTGTTACACTGCCTAGTGTTTGACGTTCCTCTCCTGACAGCGAACACAAAGATGCCCCTCAAGGTCAGATCCGCTGCTCCTAAAATCCTTGTGACATGGTGCTTAACAAAGTGATTGTCAGTGTTGAGAGAATACCATCATTATCAGTTGCTTTGCAATTGCTTCTGACCAAAGGTAGATCTGTTGTGTCATGTATATATGTAGTATCTCAAATGCCATGTCATTGTCATAATATAAAAGCTACTTTCATGGATGTCAATAACTCTGTTTGTGTAACCTGTTTGGACTTGCAGCTGCTGGCCAATCACTATGAGCACAGCTGGAGGTACTACTGTTTGACCGGAGGCTGTGGAGGCAGGGGCTGTGCCTCAGCTGAGGAGCTTCACCTGTCCAGACAGCTGTTCTGGAGCACGCTCAGGGCCCTGGCCAGGAAGGTAGGCAGAGATGAGGCCCACTTATTTACAAGGCTCTCGGTTATGCTACATACCCACAATGCACTGCTTTGGGATTCCAAACGACAGGCAGGCTTTTTGGTCAATACGAGATGGCCCTTTTTCTCCATCGTACTTGCTGTTATGTTACTCTTTCTTCTTAATCTTTCATGCATGAAGTTGAACTTTCAGGACTGAAAGCTTGATGCTGGACTGTTTGTTTTTGAGGAGGCGCTGAGAATGGATTGACAGGTTTTTTAAATTTGACAGCAACAGAATGACAGCTCAGTTTAGAATGCACGCAGAATACACACGTTTCAGAATGCAGTCTTGATGTTTTGCAATCTGCGAGCGGTGATTTATTTTCTTGAATGTCTCTGTAATGTTCTCTTGAGCAAGCTGTTGTAAATTGTCCTCTTTGATTCTTAACAGCTACCCATTGTGTTGTATGTGAGTTGGACAGTGGGTGTTTACTTTGCAAAATTCTGATGTTTTTTGTTTTTCTCTGTTTTGTCTGTCAGAATAAACAGCAATATAAATGTAAAGTTTGAGACCGTGGTCTTTTTTTAAATGAGGAAAAGAATGTGGATAAAGTATTGGAAACACTGATTATTTAAGCGTTTCTACATTCAAAAGTTCACAGCCGAAATGCAAAAAGAATAGAAAAGAGAGTCAAATGAAGTCTTGATGTGATCCAATGACTTAGAGAAATAAATATAAATGATTCAAGTTTGCTGTAATAGTGTTTTGTCATTTGGGCGGTTTTAAGACATTACATCCAGATCATTTCTTTCTGTAGTCTGACAGCTCCTGTCAGCACGGTGCTCCAGCATGCATGCCCCCTTCTCCTGTTGAGCCGGTTCTGCTCCTCCCCTCCTGTGTTCCAGCCTTATGAGGCTGATCTGTTCTGGCTGAGTCTGGCCTGCCTCAGTGCCGTTGCCCGGGCGATCCCACCTGACCACCTGGACCCCAGCTGCAGGGGTGGCCTGGAGTCCCACCAGCCTCTGGACACGAAGGGACGCTTCTGCCCTCAGCCTGTGGACACCTCAAAGTAGGAACAAAACACAAATCTGCCCTCATACCTTGTTTTATTTCAGTGCAATACTACTTTCCTCTTTAGAAAGAAATGCCTCATGTATGCCGTGAAAAGCTACAGCATCCACTCCACAGGCATTACAGTGAAATTAGACATACATCTCATACATTTCTAATCTCTGCCGTTCCATAGTTCTAATTATAGTTCTAAATGCTCTATGTAGATTAACAGGGATGGTAGCTCAGAGTTCGTTTGTAGCCAGCATCCTTTATTTAAAGTCCCATCAGACTCCTGGCTCAGTGTTTAGATGCTGAAATGGAATCAGAATGAGAAGACTGCAGATTCCCACACAGCACGCTCCTGCAGCGGGATTTGTTATGAGTGGATACCCGTAGCAACTCATGCGGAACCGACTGCATATTTCACATTGATAATGTCAGTTTTGCAGGATACATTTTTAAGGGTTGAATTAGATGATACAAGTGTGTGTGTGTGTGTGTGTGTTTTTCCCCCCCTTTCTACAGTGTTTCCATCCCTGAGGGACTGGAGTACGTGGTGAATAGATATGCTGAGCACATACATGAGAAATGGTCTCTTGACAAGGTGACTGGTCCCATTCGAAGACATTCTGAGATAGCTGCGAGAGTGTCTGTGCAGATTTACAGCGGCGTATGTGTGTGCTTGTATTGATGAGCGTTTGTCCTGGTTGCAGTTTGCCAGTGGTTGGGTCCATGGAGACCAGCCGTGTGAGAGTTCCAAAGTTCATCCCCTTCTGAAGCCGTATCGAGCCTTCTCAGAGAAGGTATCATAGACACACACACACACAGACACCCACACACACACACACACACACACACACACACACACACACACACACACACACACACACACACACACACACACACACACACACACACACACACACACACACACAGACACACACACACACACAACACAACTATTCATGAATGCACATGTGTACCTCAGGACAAAGAGAGCTATCGCTGGGCTATCAAGGAGAAGGTGAAGAACATGCTGGTGTTTGGCTGGACCATCGAAAGAACCAAGGATGGAGAGGCACAGGAAGTGCATAACCCAGCACGAAGAGTATCACAGGCTGGGCAGGTACAGCCAGGACAACAGCCACACACACACACACACACACACACACACACACCGTGGAAGATCCCACTACTTTAGATGCTCTTTGAGCTGCCTTATGTGTAAGCCCTCACTGCAAATGTGTCTGCATGTTGGTTTTGCAGCTATCTTTCGAAGGCGCCTCCACTTTCAGTCCCAAACCCATTGACATGAGCAATGTGACGTTGTCATGGGACCAGTATGTAAGTTATCCCTTCTTTTCTTGAGCTTCTGCGGCGTCTTCTCCTCAGCCCTTTCTAACAGCACCTGATTGAATTCCCTCTTGTCTTCATTAGTCCATGGCAGAGCAGCTGGCGGAGAGTTCTCATAACATGTGGGCCAAGAGGAAACAGCTGGAGCTGGAATCCAAAGGTAAAATCCAGAGATGCATTAGCTGTGTGACAGCCTCATAATCAGACACACTCAGGATCCTAATGGTGTGTAATGATCCAGTATGGGAAAGTGGATAATATATGTGTTATGGTTAACTGGAACAATGTCTGGAAAGGCGTTTTTCTTTTGTGGGACTCATAATTAATTAAACGTATGTTAAAGTTACATGTCACATTCCCACAGGTATCATTTGTTAGCTGCTGTTTGTTTATACTGTCTTAGTAATAATGACTTGGCTGTATTCATGACAAATGTTGACAGATTTTTTTTAATATAAACATTTAGTTTCATACCATCATACCAGAATGGGACATAATGTTGTTTTTGTTATTTTAGGAGGGGGGAGTCATCCCCTGCTGGTGCCTTATGACTCTGTGCCTGCTCGTGAGAAGACCAGAATACGAGAGAGAGCTCAAGACATCCTCAAGTTCTTCCACATGAGTGGATACAATGTGTGGAGGTGTGTGTGTGTGTATGTCCGTGTGTGTGTGTGTGGAGGTGTGTGTGCATGTGTGTGTGTGTTTGCGTCTGTGTGTGTGTGTGTGTGTGTGTGTGTGTGTGTGTGTGTGTGTGTGTGTGTGTGTGTGTGGAGGTGTGTGTGTGTGTGTGTCTGTGCGTGTGTGGAGGTGTGTGTGTGTGCGTGTGCATGCGTGTGTGTTTGCGTCCGTGTGTGTGCGTGCGTGTGTGTTTGCGTCCGTGTGTGTGTGTGTGTGTGTGTGTGTGTGTGTGTGTGTGTGTGGCCATACCACATGTCCAGATCTTGTGTACTTGTCTCATGGAGCAACACATGGAATTCAGTTCAGTTTGGAACTCCAGTTGGGAGTTCCCTTCTATTGTCTCAGCCAACATGAGATTAGTCCCGTGGAGTCATGTGTTATTATGTGTTATGAAGCAGTGGATACGTGTGGAATCATGTGGAATCATGTGTTATTATGTGTTATGAAGCAGTGGATACGTGTGGAATCATGTGTTATTATGTGTTATGAAGCAGTGGATACATGTGGAATCATGTGTTATGAAGCAGTGGATACGTGTGGAATCATGTGTTATTATGTGTTATGAAGCAGTGGATACGTGTGGAGTCATGTGTTATTATGTGTTATGAAGCAGTGGATACATGTGGAATCATGTGTTATGAAGCAGTGGATACGTGTGGAATCATGTGTTATTATGTGTTATGAAGCAGTGGATACATGTGGAATCATGTGTTATGAAGCAGTGGATACGTGTGGAATCATGTGTTATTATGTGTTATGAAGCAGTGGATACATGTGGAATCATGTGTTATGAAGCAGTGGATACGTGTGGAATCATGTGTTATTATGTGTTATGAAGCAGTGGATACGTGTGGAATCATGTGTTATTATGTGTTATGAAGCAGTGGATACGTGTGGGTGTGAGTGGCACTAGAATGACGGAGGGTAATGGTGATGACAGTAGGTCATGGTTTTGTTTTGTATCTTAAAAGTTCTGTTTCAAGTTTCACACATTTTCCCAAATAGGCATCCTGGGAAAAATCTGAAATAGTCATTCCCCCGTAATGCACTTCCTCATTGCTATTCGCTGTGCGTTCAGCCACAAGGCATTTATGGTTCTCTTGTGTTTTTGCCTTTATTTCTAATGGCAGTTTTGCTTCCTGTGTTGATATGAATCTAAAGATGAGTGCTGGGGGGAGCAAGCATGAATGCATACATGATTAGTTACTTCAGAAGTGCCAAACGCTCTCTCTTTATCGACAGTGAGATTCTGGCTCAGACCTAGATCAGCCTCCGCTTTAACAGTGGGGGAACATGAAAGCGCTCTCTTTAACTTCAATGCTACAGTCCTCAAGCCTTTAAATGTGTTACGTGATCAAAACAGCCTCCCAAAACTCTCCTCAGGGTAAGCTGTTTCTCCAGCGGAGCCAGTGAGTGTTTATTGACAGAAGAAACTGTGTGACCAAGATGGATTTTGTTTTGTTGTTTTGGTTTCCACGGTTTAATATTTTGTGAGGTGTGGAATGTAATTCCTCGCGCTGATAATCGGGGACTTGTAGATGAAGGCCCGGCTCACTGTGCTGTTCTCACCTGTTCCCCGCTGCGCCCAAGAAAAGGACAGCAGACAGGGAGGTCATAAATCTCTTTAACCCAGATCCAAATCACTCTCTAGCCTCCTGAACTGCAGCCATCAAAACCCAGATTAATTATACATGAGAGGCACTTGTGAAGGATTTGTACTGGTGAGCTGACGGGTTTCAGTTCTCGTGAACTTATTTCAGCATTGGGTCTGAAAACACTGTGGGATTCTTTGGCATCTTCTTGTCTTGCGTAGACATCATTTGAGGTCTGCCCAGTGTCTGTCTGCTTGTATGTTGTAACCTATACCTTTCCTGAGGCCAAATGTTCTCAGATCACAGATGGGTTTTTTATTGTAATCCCACACTGTTCTTACTGGCCTCTTTCTTATTCCCAACACTTGCCGCAGTCCAGTTTCACTAACAAACCTTTATTGACGATATCCAGCTTCCACTCAGCGAGTTCAGTTCATTATGTTGTCTTTCACTGTATTGCTGTAAAGGTGTGCTGTATTTGAACTTCTCCTGAGGTTGATTACAGTAAAGATGGGAAGTCACTGTGCATTATATATAAATCACCATCTCTATGCTTCTTACAGGGACAGAAAGCCTGTGGATTGTGACTCTCCGGCCATCGCCAGTCGCTTCGCCTATGGCGTTCTTCAGCAGGCTCTGACCTACACCGACCAGGCCCAGGAACAGCTGCTGGAGCTGGGTGAGGAAGGTTGCTGTCCTTCAGAAAACCGCCCTAGCATTCAAGTGCAGAGAAGCTCCCTGGTGTTCAAAAGATAATATGGGGTATGTGTAGGGGAACGTATGTGCAGGTATGTGCAGGTGAAGGGTATGTGCAGGTATGTGCAGGTGAAGGGTATGTGCAGGTGAAGGGTATGTGCAGGTGAAGGGTCTGTGCAGGTGAAGGGTATGTGCAGGTGAAGGGTCTGTGCAGGTGAAGGGTATGTGCAGGTGAAGGTCTGTGCAGGTATGTGTAGGGGAACGTATGTGCAGGTAAAAGGTATGTGCAGGTCTGTGCAGGTGAAGGGTATGTGCAGGTATGTGCAGGTGAAGGGTATGTGCAGGTATGTGCAGGTGAAGGGTATGTGCAGGTAAAGGGTATGTGCAGGTAAAGGGTATGTGAAGGTCTGTGCAGGTGAAGGTCTGTGCAGGTGAAGGGTATGTGCAGGTGAAGGGTATGTGCAGGTATGTGCAGGTGAAGGGTATGTGCAGGTATGTGCAGGTATGTGCAGGTGAAGGGTATGTGCAGGTCTGTGCAGGTGAAGGGTATGTGCAGGTCTGTGCAGGTGAAGGGTATGTGCAGGTAAAAGGTATGTGCAGGTCTGTGCAGGTGAAGGGTATGTCACAGCTGGTCAGGGAAGGTGGTAGGAGAGAAACATTAAAGCTGGATCAGTCTGGAATGATCCATCTCATTACTGAGTCATCCACATACTGCATACTGCATACTCGCATGCCAAAGCAGATGGCTACTCAGAGCCTGCATTGGCATGAGTGCCCCAAGTTGGAGGGATACAGCAAGAAGATAATTGAGTTTCTCTTGTAATCATGACTGGAACTCGAGGGACTGCTGGCTAAAAGGCAACAGAAAACAGAAATAAAATGCCAATGTTTCTAGCTTTAACGTTTCCATTTGATGTGGCTTCATGGATCTATGAAACGGAACGTAGACAATTCTGACAAGGTCACAGCTTTATCAATCTTGATGTCCTCTCAGAAGTTAAACACTCCATGTTTAAAGTTCTTTATTACAAACTTGTACTATTCTAAAAGTTACATGACAATTAATATTGGGTTTTATTTAGACTATCTGTGTCTGGTTAAGAACTTACCGGAATCATGACATGAATGTGTATTTTGCAACTGTTGTTTCCAGAGGGGCTTCAGGCTAGAGGACAAGGATCCAAATCAGAACAGCCTCCTCCTGAAAAACAAACCTATTTCTTTGTCAAGGTCAGTCCCTTTGAATTTCCATTCAACTCAGCTGGTGCATAGTGCACGGACTCCATTAATCAAGTCATGATTGTTTACCAAAACAAGTCTTGGATTCTTGTAAACAAACCCATTGAATATATAATGTGACATATGAAGAATTAATTAATCTTTATGGTAACAGTGAAAATGCAAATAAAGCTTATAGACTTATAGGAACAGCACAACAGCGTATATAGCACCCTAGATAACATAAGCATCAGCTAGTGTGTGTACCATCCTCATCAGTGGTGTGTTTATGCCTCCTAATGGGCTTTACCGATCACTGCTGCTTCTATAATTAGCAGTGCGTCAAATGGCCTGGCATCATGGTGGGCCATTTAGTGTATTTGATATCAGATAGAGATACCTTTGTTTATAGGATCTCCTGGTTAATTATATTGTGAGGTAATTCAGTTGGGCTGATGTTGTCATGAGTTTCCAGACGGGCTGAAGGCAGTAATCTGCTTGGGAGGCCCCAGTGCTGATTGGGTTATTGATTAGGCCTCCCACGCTCCCTAACCAGGCTGAGAGCAATATTCCGGCAGGGCGCCTCCTCGCATGTCGGCTGGCTCTGAGTCACTGACCCACAGGCTGTCGCACACACAGGGCCCGGAGAAAATCGCTCGTGCGTATAAATACGCCAGTGACTCTGGCCGCTATTTATTACAAACAGACCGGCCAAGATTTATGTGCGGCGAGTCCGCCCCGTCTGGGCGCCTGTCCAGAGAAGTGGAGAGGTGTGAGAATAAGCGTTTCACCTCTGTTTTCATTTCCTGTCTTGCCAGATTTGTTACATCTGTAATTTTAGCTTTTCCCCTCCCCCCCCCTCTCTCCCTCTCCCCTTTCCCCTCTCACTTACAGGTTGTTTTACCCTTGGTTGATCAGTACTTTAAGTGCCATCGCTGCTACTTCCTGTCCACCTCTACGGATCTCCTTGGTAACAGAGGTCATGCATCCAACAAAGAGAAAGAGATGGTAACCAGGTAACCAATGGAATGTGACCAGCGGCTTGTGACATATCTGCCCTCACTCTCTCCTTTCTCCTTCCTTTCTCGCCAAACTCCTCTCAACTCGATTTATTGAATTCCGTCTATTTGTGTCCCGCTCAAACTGTCTGCCCTATCGCCATCTCATCTTTCCCTCCTATTTTGATTTCTTTTTTTCTTTTTTTACTTTCATTTTCTGTTAACTCTTCTCTGTCTCATGACGTCTTCTTTTGCCTGTCACCTGTCATCCTCAGTCTTTTCTGCAAGCTTGGAGCTCTTGTAAGGCGTAGGATATGTCTCTTTGGTAAGAATTGTGTGCATAAAAGCTTCAAGATTTTGCTTCCTATTATTCTCATCATCTTTTATTCGCTCTCATCTGCAGGAGTTACTTGGCTTTTCCAGCTGCACATTCTTTCCCACTTCACATGTATTTATCACCATTACGTCTTAGTGCATTCCTCTGTAGGACGCTGTCAGTAGGTCTGCTCCCAGAGTAGCTCATTGTTCATAACACGTCCTGCAAAGCCCTAATTGACCTAATTAGGTGGAAAAGGGGACTGATATGGCCATTGGAATTCAAAGAGAGATTAAGGAGGTATTTTAGTAAACGCAACAGAAGTGTCACCAAATGATATTTGTGTGTTAGGCATTTTAAAGAAGTCACAGTGTTTAGCATGGATGAACTTTTTTGTGCCTGCCTTTTAATCCTTATTTTCATTTTTATATTCAGGAAACGATTCTCCTTCTGTGACAAGCTGTCTGACCATTTTGGCGTCGTGTTTGGATGCTGGGTTGGTGCTATTAAATATGTGCAATTAAAAAAAACACAAAAAATTCTTAACGAATTCCAGCATTGTGTTCTCACATTAACATTATTTATTTGACACCCCCCCCCCCAAACCCCGTCCACCTCTAGAAGCGCTATAAGAAGCGCTGCGGAGTCTGTGCGTCTCTCTCTGTGCTCCTTCTTTGAGGAGGCGGCGACTGATCTGGAGCTCACCGTGGAGACCCTGGCTCTGGGCCCAGTCCCCCCCACCCGAGGCCAGCTCAGGGGAGCGGGCGACACCGTGGTCTACACCTCCGAGGTGCTCATCCCCGTCCTCACCGCTCTCTTCCATCACGCTGCTCAGTGTCAGTATGGCCAGGAGCTCATAGGTGAGTCAGGGATCTATTCTCAGACCGTCTGCATTTCCCCCCTGCTGTTCCACCATCTGTCCAACCAAATTTAGAAATAATGGAACATCTTCATTAGTCAGCGGGGGTGTAATGTCTTCAGGAATACACACCATAAAGAAAAGATTTGATGAAATCTACTTAAAACTACTGCCATGATCTCTTATTAGAAGCATTAGGTGCATTCCATGAAGTCAACACCCCATATGAGGTTGAATATGATCATACCCATTCATCATCTAGACACTCCATGCCTTCATTTTGCGTTATTCTCTCTCAATGAGAACTGATATTTCTCTCATGCATCACAGGTTAGCTTGACAGCTGCTCTCTGTTTTGTTTAATCATTCATTGTTCTTGCCTTCTGTCGCTGTCAGCTTTGATATCCCCCTTGTTCAGTGATATGTTGTACATTAATATTCGACTGCTGTGGGGGATTTTCCCTGCAGATCCGGCTGCCATGACAAATGCCATGAGTGAACTCAGGCTCATCTAACAGGAACAGGAGCTGTCACTCATTCAGCTGGTTCCCAGACTTTGCATTTAATGCCTTCAGATCTAAAGCAGCCTCCCCGGGGGAAACGGAGTTACCATGCTCTGGTGCTCGAAAGCTGAGGGGAATATTTGTAAAAGCTTTACGTTGGCCATTTTACATATCCCTTAACGTTTCTCCAGTTTCAGAGCCTACTGTAGCCAAATATGTTTTCCCAGTCAGATCAAGCCCTATAGAAGTGTATGGACAGGTTTTCAAACTGATCATTTTTAAATTCTAATAGCCACATCTGAGGTCATTGCAATATCCTATATAGCAGCACCTTATTATTATAATTATGTTTTGATTATGTCTGCTACTCTACCACACTACCATTCTTTCGTTGTCTGGAGCAGAATACATCATTTGTTCAAGTAGGGGCCAGAGCCTGCAACACTGGTGCTATACAGGCTCTTAAATAAATACTGTCCTTATGCCTGGTGATTAGCATGTAAATGTAAGTGAATGTTACGGTGAATCACCTGTTAATGTGAGGTTAAGAGGCGCATGCTGTCTTCTCTCTTTCAGTGGATACAGTTCAAGCCTCCTGCTATAGAATCCTAATCAGCATGTATTCACTCGGCACTTCCAAGAACATCTACGCTGAGAGGTAGGCACAGCATTCACTGATTGCACTGAGAAATGGGAGCACTGGTAGAAGATTAAAGGATGCCTGTTTCATAAGTGCATTTGGTCTTGCCTTTGAGACAGATCAAAGCCAAAGAGGAAAAAGGCTATTGTTGAAGCGAGACAGAATAATGACAATATTAACACAATTGAAACCAAGGTCAAATCATTGGCCCAGCAGCCGAGCCTCTTAAGTGGCGTCGTGGGGATTGCAGTAAGACCTTGAGTAGCAGCTCCGAGGGAGATATCTTTTCTCAGTCGAGGGGGGGAGGCTGTGTTCGTTTTAAGCTGTCGTACCTTACAGAGTCGATCCCGTCGAGGAGGGATCTTACCTGTCACTTCTCTCTGGCTGTTGACAGGCGGAGGCCGGAGGTGGGGACGTGTCTGGCTGCGCTGACGGCTGCTTTTCCTGTCACGTTCCTGGAGCCTCCTGTGGATGAGCACAACCCTTACTCTGTCTACGCCATGAGTAATGCAGAAGAAGGGGGTACTTCAGCACACGTTTTTCCCCCCAAATGTCCAAGTCACAATAGCATGTGTCGCTATCTCCACCACAGTGCAGTGAATGTCACCACGATTATCATCATCATCATCATCATCATCATAATTGGCTCACTTCATCACTCTCACTCTTCCCCTCTCGACTGCTCCCTGTCTTCTCTCTCTCCCTCTCTCTCTCTCCACCCCTCACCATGTCTTGTCAATCCCTCTCTTTCCCTCCATCCCTATCTCACGCTGTCTTCTCTCTCTCTCTCTCTGTCTCCCTCCCTGTGGTAATCAGTTGTGGCTGTGCCCTCTCATGCTGAAGAGGCGAGCCAGCTCCTGCCCTCCCTGTACCAGGCCCTGGGTGAGGTGGAAGAGCTGGTGCTGGCAGGGTCGGCCGCCCGACATGCTCTGCTGTCCCGGGTCACCGAGGTCACGCTCCCCCTGCTCTGCAGTTACTTCTCCCGCTGGGGCGGCGCAGAGGGGCCCAGGGAGAGCGTCTCCTCTCTCGGCCCCGAGCACACCAACACGCTGCTGGGCCACATCCTCTCCATCATTCACAATCACCTGGGGATAGCCGACGGAGCCTGGATGAAGCGCCTGGCAGGTGAGCCTGTGAAGAAGTGAAACTACACATTCAACATTCACCTTCATTGGCATTGGAACACATTCAAACATGCTCTGGAGACGGTCTTGCTAAAAAAGAAAGATTCTAGATCAGGAAGATTTTTTGACAATGTCTTGTTTTGAGGACTTCCTTGTTTACTCATAACTAATGGTGCTGTGTGTAATGGTTCATTAAGATTGACTTAAAAAAGGTTCTCATTCAGAACAGGAGAGGAATATCCTAATGAATCTTTCGTCCGTTCCAGTTGTGTCTCAGCCAATCATTGGCCAGGCAGAACCACAGCTCCTAAAGAGTCACTTCCTGCCCGTGATGGAGAAGCTGAAGAAACGGGCGGAGTCAGTTCTCCTGGAGGAGGAGCATTTGAAGACAGAGGGGAGGGGTGATACATCAGAGGCGGAGTTACACATCCAAGAGAAGTTTACAGTGTTGGTCCGTGACCTGTATGCTTTTTACCCACTACTCATTCCCTATGTGGACTTACACAGGTGAATACACACGCACACACACGCGCACACACACACACACACATACACACGCACACACACACACACACACACACACACACACACACTGACACACGCACACACACACGCGCACACACACACACACATACACATGCACACACACACACACACACACACACACACACACACACACTCACACTGACACACACACACACACACACACACACACACACACACACACACTCACACTGACACTGACACACACACACACTCACACACACACACACACACACACCCACGCACACACACACACACACACACACACACAAACACACACGGTAGTATTCAAACAGTACTGACCCATACATAATGATTGTTGTTATTTGTACATAGGGTTCTGGAGTATCAGTTCAAACATGGTTTGTGTTCTTGATGTTGTAGAGTAAGTTGGTTGAGAGAGCTAACTCCCGAGGCTGAGGAGCTCTTCAGTATGGTAGCAGACATCTTCATCTTCTGGGCTAAGTCTCATGTGAGCACTTCACAACAAATTCATGCATCACAAGTCTCAAATGTATTCTATACGAGACACACACACACACACACACACACATGCACAATGTTTTCCATATATGTAGCAAACACATTTTAGCTTGACACTTGGTAATTTTGACCCTTGAAATTTCATGTTTCACCAGAATTTCAAATGGGAGGAGCAGAATTTTGTGGTCCAGAATGAAATTAACAACACAGAGTTCCTGGTCAACATCAGCAGGAACACTAAGCCTACTTCAAAGGTGGGCACTGGTGCATGCATGGAACTTTTATGACCTATTAATTGGATAGTTTTTGTAGATAAGATACTCTCGTCTCATTAAGATAAACATTATGACAGTATTGCACAAATTGGTTGTACTTAGTGAATGTGAGTGAAATCAATAAAATGAAATGATGCGATTCATATCAATGTAATTTCTCATTGGATGAAAGAGAGGGGGAGCGCTGGATAAAGAAAGGAGGAAGTTGAGGAGAAAGGGGGACCGCTACTCCACTCACACCTCTCTCATCGTGGCCGCTCTGAAGAAACTGCTTCCTATTGGCCTGAGCGTCTGCTCTGCTGCTGACCAGGAGGTTATAGCCAAGGCTAAGACCCACCTATCTCAGGTAGAAGAATCTAGAAGATCACAAAGAGATGAGGTGATTCTCAAATGCCATCGGTGGCTCACCTGTTCCCTTTATCTTTCTGACATGTATCTATGTAGAAGGATACGGAGGAGGAGGTCAGAGAGATCATCCGCAAAGGCCTTCAGAAGCACTATATGGTGAAGCACACAGAACAAAATTCACCCACAAACTTTGTCTCTGGCTCATATTTTGTTGTTTGTGTCTCATATTTTGTTGTTTGTTGTTTTGTTTGACAGGATTTATTCAGAGGGGCTTGGAAAATTGAGGATCTGGATATAGAGCGGCTTTTTGGCATTGCTCGTGTCTTATTTCACCTGGACCAGGTGAACTCATTCACACTTTTATACTTGTTTTTGCCTTTCAGAAACTGCTGTGCTATTGTGTAATACAGTGTTACAAAATAGGGAGAGCCTGCGCTTGGCAGCTAAGATGTGTTGTCTAGGGGTGAATAAAATACAAGCTAGAAACCTCCTCTTCAGTAACTTTAACAAACAAACCAAAACAAATGCCTAACAACTAACCTACACGCTTGCCCTACGTGATGAAAATGAGAGAGGACACTTACCTGAGGCTCCCACGTCTCCCACGGCCCCCACGGCTCCCACGGCCCCCACGGCCCCCACTCCGGGGCCTCCACACCCCACGGCCCCCACTCCGGGGCCTCCACACCCCAGCTCTGGTCAACTCAAGCTTGGGTTCTTAAAGAGTTTGTTCAGTTCCATTCTTTTTGTTTTGTGGTGGTTATCCCAAATGCAGCCAACCGCTGTATCCAAATGCCACAGCCCAAGGGCTCACATGTGGAATGCCACCAGAGGGAAATCAATAGGCCTCTGCTCCTGCAAAGGGCCTAACCTAATTGAAAACAGTAGGCCTCTGCTCCTACAAAGGGCCTAACCTTCAAAGGTGAGAACAGGTATTTCTTTCAACCAATCAGCCACAGATCGTGACATCACTGAAGCCCCGCCTGTAAGTCAGTGCTTTCTTAACCATGTGACCTAACCTATCCTAACCTAACAACAGCATCTGTTTGAATGTGGCCCTCATGTTACCTGTGGTGCTGTTCGATGTCCTTAACTCCCTCAGGTTGAGAGGCCACATAGGACAAAGAAGGCTGTATGGAACAAACTGCTGTCCAAGCAGCGGAAGAGAGCAGTGGTGGCTTGCTTCAGAATGGCACCTCTATACAATTTACCCAGGTGTGTTATATTATTTATATGCCGCAAAATACTATTTAATGACAACAGTATGCCTAAAGTTGTTTTCTCCTTTGTACGTCGCTTTGGATAAAAGCGTCTGCTAAATGACTAAATGTAAATGTAAAGTTACGTTTTCTTTTTTTCTGCCTTTCTCTACTTCTATCCCTCCCACACATGCTCTCACTTTCCCCTTTTTCGCTTCAGGCACAGAGCAGTCAATCTGTTCCTTCTGGGTTATGGAAAAGGATGGATTGAAACAGAGGGCCATTCTTTTGAAGATAAGCTAATAGAGGATTTGACTGTAAGCATGGCTATTGTGTACTTATGACATAATCCAACAAAAGCATTAGTCCAAACTTCATTTCACTGTTAAGTTACTAAGTCAAATCCAAAATTCATTCATGTTTGAACAATTCAGGATGTGCAGTTAGTCATGTAAACACAGCCGTCTGTCTCCATGGTCAGATATGCCAATGGGTGCTTTGGGACTTTGTTTAGACAATTAGGCCATTTTTTATTGATGTTTCTTTTTTGGAAATCAATATGGCGAGATGAGTAACACATTATTTTCAGATGTTATGGGAAAGTGCTTCCATGTGTTTTGCTGGTTATAAGCGGCTCAGTATTTTTCTAGAGGTTTACTGCAAGGTTAACAGGCTTACATTTATATTACCACAAAAGTGTGTCTCAAAATATGTTCACGACACACACTACTGTAGGAGCAGTGATTGGGCGATGTCACTGTTTCGACTTTATTTGTGTAAATGGGTATTTATACATTGTTTGACAGAAAGTGGGTGATCAAGAACTGGAGGATCCTGAAGGAGAAGTTAATAATGAGCTGGAAGGGGGGGCACTTTGCTCTGACCCTCTCCATCAACTGATCACACTCTTCAGCCAAAGTGCTTTGACAGAAAGGAGGCATGTCAGGTTTGTGTAAAGATTTTTTATACCTGTGCCTGGTCTTTAGTATTATTTATATTTTCATGTCATCTTCTATTGGTATTACAAGGAGATAGAGCTCTCTAATATTGTCACTTTTTCTTGCTGGTTACGATGATCTCCTCTTTATATTCATAGCAGACTACAGGAAGACAGATTGTATATGTCCTTTGCAGAGATCATGTCTAAGGTGAGACCAGCCAACATTGTTTTAATAAAGTTATTATCTCAGGCAAAGTATTGCAACAAAAGTAAACAAAATGAATAACACCTGCCTTGGACTTCCTGAATCGGTTTAGTCAGTCAAGTTCAAAAGCATTCTGTCTTCTTTAGAAGACCTGGATGAAATGTATATGAAGCAAGGTTTCCACTAGGATTTTTTCTTGCCGGCCTAATGGCCGGAAAGAGCTTATTTTATCGAACAAATTCGAAACTTTTCAATAACAAGTTTCAATAACAATCTGTGTTAGAAATGCAAATAGAATGTAGCCTACCGGTATATAATGTACACCCAGGTTGACAAACAAATAACAACGTCCTCAAATCAGTTGGACTGTTGTCATCCTGGAGTGGGCATTTGGATGTAGGCGAGTAGCTAAATTGAACATGAATACATATGTGTCCAAATCCCAGCCGTCTGCCCTAGTGTAAGCTGCAACTGCAAATCATTTAATTTGATGCAATCAAACACTGTCAAACTGTCCTGCCTAGCAACCGTAGAAATTAAACTAAAGAAAGAAACTAAAGTTTAGCTTTTAAATGCACACATTTCAATATTCTAAAGCAAAAATGACTACAGAAATGCATTCGTTACAGTAGCTAGCAAGGCCGTTGGAAAACCATATTTCTTGCCATATTTCTTCAACCACACAAGATTATTATCAAAGCAATGGCACTATAAGAAGATAAATCACATAGCCTAAATAATGTATTTGTCAACATCAACAAAACGTGGCTCCGGTAAACAGAGCTGCCCCAGTGAAGTGAAGAAGCCTACTTACCTTGCTTAAGGTGGCTGGTATTTACCGTCACGTTATAGGCTACCTAACAAACGCAGAGATCCACTGATGTTTCCGATAGATTACACCCTTCTTGTGGAAATAGAACAATTTGATTAGCTAATCAGCATGATGTGTCTGACAATCAAAGATAGATTAACTATTCATGGCCACCACTGCGGACGTGGTCAAGGTTTTAGAGGGCGGACCTCAGACTAAAGCTTCATGGAAAATGAAACGTAATTGTGTACAATCTGTTTTCTTCACATACTGTCTACTGGCAATAGGAAGCGTATGGATTTTGAGACTCATCTATCAATAAAATAAAAAAATAACAATACGATATAGTTCTGTTATTGATTTATTTGCTTTGGTGAAAACACAAAATGATAGGTTTTATGTTTTGTATGAGCATTATTATCATTTACTCAGGCAAAAATAGGTAATTACCGGGTAAAGGAAACCCTGATATGAAAAGGTCTTTGCGTTTTATGTTTGCTTTACCATTTCCTCAGAGTTGCCATGGTGAAGAGGAGGATGAAGATGAGGTCAAGTCATTTGAGGTTTGAATGTTGAATGCATTCCCAGGTCCCTACTTTCCCATTCTGTCCTTCTTACTTGGTCAATAGTTCACTGTAGGTCACTTGTGTCAAAAACTAAAAAATGAAGTGGATGACTGATTTCTTCCAATGCTTGTCCAGGAGAAGGAGACGGAGAAGCAGAAACTTCTGTACGAGCAGGCCAGACTACACGAGCACGGAGCAGCCAACATGGTGCTCCAGACCATCAGCGCTAGCAGAGGTAACTATGGCAACAGAGGAGGTCAATTTTATTTTTGACCAAATTCAAAAAAGTCCCTGGCCTTTTATTCTCTTGAGGTTGAGTCATGGAATGGAACAAGTCCTCATATTTATATTTCAGTTTGACCACTCAATAATTTATCAACTCTTTCAAAAAGCGTTTCTTTGAAACTACACCTTGTGGTTAATTTATTTCTCTGGTCCAAAGGTAAGAAGGGCCCCATGGTGGAGGCTACACTCAAGCTTGGAATAGCTATCCTTAACGGAGGAAATACAAGTGTGCAACAGGTATGGTCATATTTATAACTCCTGATGTCCTCAATGGCCTTTTAATGTTGGGCTGAAATGCGGGACCTTCCAAGTCTAGTCTGTGCATAAATCTTAACTTTGACACAGTTAGTTTGATTAGGTGTTGCTAGACTCATTCCTCTCATTCACTAGTCAGCATGCTGCAATGACAATGGCACATCTTTGCGAGTATTACATTTTCTATGTGTCTAGTAGTGTCATTTATTTTGGATGCCTGCTCACAGATACCGTACATTTTTCTCTGTCTCTAAACAGACATTGTAGAAACTGTAACTTTGACATGAAATGCTTGTTAACGGGTATCTGCTGACATTTGGTTTCTGACAGAAAATGTTGGATTACCTGCAACAGAAGCGAGACGTGGGATTCTTTCAGAGCCTGGCGGGCCTCATGCAGTCGTGCAGGTCTGTCTGTCTGTCTGTCACCAGCTCAAGGCATTCTCTCTCTGTTTATTTGTTTTCTTGTTTAGTTTGTGTGTCTCTGTGTGCTATCACATGCTGTCTGATTGCCTTCCTCACAGCGTACTGGATCTCAATGCCTTTGAGCGGCAGAACAAAGCAGAGGGATTGGGCCTGGTGACGGAGGCCAGCTCAGGTGATCAATCCTATCAGTAATGAACAAATGGTCTTTGGAATAGAAAGAAAAACTCCTGGAAGTGGAGTAAGAATGGACTTGGGCCTTGAAATTGGTATTTCAATTGGTATTTTCCTGTCTCTCTCTCTGTCTTTGTCCATCCTGCTCTCTGTCCATCTCTCTCCAAGGTGACAAGGTAATGGCAGACGAGGAACTGACCTGTGACCTGTTCCGCTTCCTACAGCTCTTGTGTGAGGGACACAACTCAGGTAAACATATAGTACTGATTGGTGTAGGGTTCTCCTGCATAGTGCTGACAATATACACACTTAGATGTGATAGGGATCAACAGACTGTTTAGCAGACAGTTCTTGCTAGACGGACCAGATGCAGTTTCGCACAATGACATGGTACATTCACATTCACAGCATCTACTTATTTCGCATCAATACAGATTTTCAGAACTATCTCAGGACTCAAACGGGCAACAACACAACAGTGAACATCATCATATCTACAGTAGACTACCTCCTCAGGGTACAGGTAAGGTTTACTTCAATAAAAGTAGTTTATTTAATATTAAAATTGATTGAACTTGAGTAATGCTTTCTTTTTTTACTGCTATTTAATTTTGATATCACGTACTCAGGAGTCCATTAGTGATTTCTACTGGTACTACTCTGGGAAAGACAAGATGGATGAACATGGACAACGGCACTTCTCAAAGGCTGTTAGTGTTGCCAAGCAAGTCTTCAACACACTCACAGAATACATTCAGGTGCGTGGGGCTGTGTGTGAGCATATCATGTAGGTTATGTGAAATCCACTCTTACTTTGTTGCTATATTGTTTCAAAGTTTTATTATTCAATCTCACCTATGCAGTAAGCCACCATTTTGTATATTATTGTTGAAGAAATGAAGGTGTTCGTCTTCCCCTCAGGGTCCTTGTACAGGGAACCAGCAGAGTTTGGCTCACAGTCGATTATGGGATGCAGTCGTTGGATTCCTGCATGTGTTTGCCCATATGCAAATGAAACTCTCTCAGGTTTGTACAGCTCTTTCACGCCATTTTTATCTTAACCTGAAATTAACTATATTACTATGCATTGGGGTTGTGTCATGGTTAAGGGATTCCACACAAAACCAACAATCTGTTTTGATTCCTTGTTGTATAAGAAGAGTTGTTTAATTCTGTGTTCTGTGGCTAACCTGTCGAATTTGCATATGTTAACAGGATTCTTGTCAGATTGATTTGCTGAAAGAGTTGATGGATTTACAGAAAGACATGGTTGTGATGCTTCTCTCCATGCTGGAAGGTGATCATTTAAAAAAAAATATGTACGTGTGTTTGCCAAGAAAGCCTACGTACCTTTGAATGCTAACTCATTTCATCACCCAATAGGAAATGTGGTGAACGGCACTATCGGCAAACAGATGGTGGACATGCTGGTGGAGTCCTTCAGCAACGTGGAGCTGATTCTGAGGTTCTTTGACATGTTCCTGAAACTCAAAGACCTGACCTCATCTGACGCTTTTAAAGAGTTTGACCCTGACCGAAGGGGCCTCATCTCCAAGAAGGACATTCAGAAGGCCATGGAAGCCTGCCGGCTCTATTCGCTCTCCGACACAGAGTTCCTGCTCTCCTGCATGGAGACGGACGACGGGGAGCTGCTGGACTACCAGGCATTTGTGAAGCGCTTCCACGAGCCAGCCAAAGACATCGGCTTCAACATCGCCGTGCTCCTCACCAACCTGTCCGAGCACATGCCTGGAGATGCCCGTCTGCATAAGTTTCTGGAACTGGCGGAGAGCGTTCTCAGGTATATCTCAAGACCGTGTACATTTTTGCCTTTTGTTGCCTCAGCAACTCGATTTCATGGAGATGATTCTGATAAAAATCAGAGAACGGCCCTTTATGAGCAGGTCTTATCATTGAATTTGTCATGCTGTTGTTACAGAGAATGATTTTAATGGTGTTAATTCCTTCACAGGTACTTCCAGCCCCACCTTGGTCGTATAGAGATTCTGGGCAGTGCTAAGCGCATCGAGCGTGTTTACTTTGAGATCAGCGAGTCGAGCCGGACACAGTGGGAGAAACCTCAGGTGAAGGAGTCCAAGCGCCAGTTCATCTTTGAAGTCGTCAATGAGGGGGGAGAGAAAGAGAAGATGGAGCTTTTTGTGAACTTCTGCGAGGACACCATCTTTGAAATGCAGCTAGCTGCGCAGATCTCTGGTGTTGATGCTGGCGAAGGGACGACCGAAAAGGACGAGGACGAGGACGAGGAGGAGGAGGCTGAGAGGGGAAAACCCAGAGAAACGAGTATCTTTTCCCTCTCTGCAGTGATGTATGTTCTCCTGGCCCCTGTGTACTTCCTGATGATGCTGATGTCACTGCTCTCCGTGAGGAGCCTCCGGAAGCATCTAAGGAAGGTCACCTTGAAGGGTCTCATAGGTGTCACTTTCTCATTCTTCTTAAACCTTCTCACGGGCTTGGCCCAAGTGGTCTTCTGTGTGGTCTCCTCCATACTCTATATACTCTACCTGATCTTCATCAACGCGGGCATTATTGAGATGGTGAAGGACATGACCCTCACTGACCTGTTAATTGACGTCCCTGACCCCAGCCTGGATGAGGCCTCTGCGGTGCACGTCGGGTTGGGGGATGGAGTCGGAAAACACTCGGACACCGACTCCTCCCAGGAGGACCTGAGTGGAGTGGATCTGGACATGGACCTCTCAGCTGTGTCCAAAGACCCGCTGGTCGCCACAGACGTCTTCGGGCTGCGCATAAGGAAGGAGGGCACCAAGTTCAGACTCATATCTCATGACAACAGCACCAGCCTAGATCAACTTCTCTCGGGCTCCGCTGAGCTCACTGACGCCGCTGACCTTAGGGGGAAACAAAAGGTATTGTGATTGGGTATCGTGTATTGTGATTTCCTGTCAACAAGTACCAGCTGGTTTAATGAACTTGAGAACTGCAGTCTCATAAAAAAAACATTTGGCCCATTAGGGTGAGCCAGACACTACCTGCATCTGATAAGCTTGTGGTGTCTATCAGTTTATGCAGGTCTCTGTCCAATTTGAGTGCAGCCTTACCAACACAAAAACCCAGATATTTTTAGCATCTGCCAGCTTTCCCCTGCAAATTGCCAGTCTGACTCAGGAAGGCAGAAACCAATCAAACTTGCTGTTCTCTCCACTCTGGTGACATTTGGAAACATATATTGTATGCAGCAGGGGCCATTTTAGGTTTAACATGAATGGTGCAATATATTTTGAACCCGGTCAATGTTAGTTCAAGTCTTACCACAAGTGTGATATATTTATATCCAATAGCCTAGAGGCTTGTGAAGGCTGTGCACATGCTGGTTTGTTGGGACCTTGTATTCAGGACACACTTAACACACACCTTGTATTTCAAGAAACCCACCCTGGACCCGGAGGTTCTAGGCAACTACAGGCCTATCTCAAACCTTGCCTTCCTGTCCAAGGTGTTAGAGAAGGTAGTTGCTTCTCAACTTCAGGACCGCCTCAAACACAACAACTTGTTTGAAAAATTTCAATCAGGATTTCGTTCAGCCCACAGCACTGAAACAGCTTTGCTCAGGGTGACGAATGACCTGCTGATGACAGCCGATGCAGGATCACCCTCACTCCTCATCCTCCTGGACCTGACTGCTGCATTTGACACAGTGGACCACACTATCCTCCTAGAGCGCCTCCACACCACCATTGGACTATCAGACTCTGCACTCAAGTGGTTTCAGTCCTACCTTTCTGGCAGAACTGAATATGTCTCACTGGGAAGATGCAAGTCCAGACAGCTCCCTGTCTCCTGTGGTGTTCCGCAAGAGTCGGTCCTCGGCCCCATCCTCTTCATTATTTACATGCTCCCCCTCGGTCGTGTCATCAGCAGACATGGGATGTCTTTCCACTGTTATGCTGACGACACACAGCTTTATATCAAAACTGCCCCAAACCCCACTGCAGCCATGTCATGTCTCACCGCCTGTCTTGGGGAGATAAAGGCATGGATGAGCAACAACTTTCTCCAGCTAAACAGTAGCAAAACCGAAGCCCTTCTTGTTGGCACTCCACACCAGGTTCAGTCATCCTCCTTAACTCATCTCACCTTCGACAGCCAGGTCATCCCCCTCTCCTCCACAGTCACTAATCTCGGAGTTAGGTTTGACCCTCACCTGACCTTTAATGACCATATAAAACACCTGTGCAAAACCTCCTTTTATCATCTAAGAAACATCTCCAAACTCCGCCCCACTTTAACCCTATCAGATGCAGAGAAGCTTGTCCACGCCTTTATCTCCTCAAGACTGGACTATTGTAATTCGCTTTTCTATGGGATCACTGGCAAGAACATCCAGAAGCTGCAATACATCCAAAACAGCGCTGCCAGGATCCTGATGAGGGTCCGGAAATATGAGCACATAACACCAATATTACACTCACTACACTGGCTCCCTGTCTCTTTCCGGATTGACTACAAAGTCCTTATACTCACCCATACATGCATAAATGGGCATGCACCTCCCTACATGCAAAAATGAATTACTCCCCAAACCTCCACCTGCACCCTCAGGTCTTCAAACAGCTCGCTCCTCCGCGTCCCCAAAACAAAGCTCCGCACCATGGGCGACCGGGCCTTTTGCTCGGCAGCGCCACGCTTATGGAACAGCCTCCCTGACCACCTAAGGGCAACGCAGACGCTGGACTCCTTTAAAGCTGGACTAAAAACATTTTTATTCAGGAAGGCATTTCTGGCCTTGTGTTAAATCGTATGTTAAAATGTTAAAAGGTTTTCTATTATGCTTATGTTAATTCATTTTTATTTTATTTTATTATTATAGTTAGTTTTTAATATGTTGGCACTCTGAGATTCTTTTGAATGAAGAGTGCATTACAAATAAAATAAATTATTATTATTATTACTTATAAAGGATCTTTACAGTTAGACATGTGTGCTCCACGACTGCTCCTCCAAAGCTTCAATCAAGATGTTATCAGACACATACATCACCTCGGATCAGTGGTCTGTGCACAGTCTGAGGGTGAGATGCACCACTAGGTGCTCAGCTCCACTGCTGGGCCAAATTGCCTACGCATGTGCTGTCTGGAAACATTTGGCAAGGCGACATGCCGTCAAGCAAGGCTGCTCCTCTCCGCTTCATCAGGAATGTGTTGTCTTTGAAGCTCAGCGCTTCAAAGTGGTACATTGTCAGTGGAGTAGGTTGCTGTCAAATAATATAATGAGGAAAAACAAAACTCAGTGCTTTTAACTAAGATGTCCGATATAGAGGACAGGACATTCTATGCTAATATTAAATATGCAGCTGTTTTGTACTTGTTGAAGACGTCAATGAACAGGGTGAGGACAGATTCTCCCTGGGTTTGGCTCCACAGCCAAATCTCATTGACTTATAGGGATCATTAATATGTCCTCTGAAAAAGCAGTTCTAACTCTTACCTTGGTGTTGTTTTAGGTGTCTGCACTCAAGACACCGTACTGTGAAGAAAAGAAAGAGACAGTGACTGAAAAAGCAGAGTGAGTTGGTCAACAATTAAGCTCTTTTTTTTCCAAAGGTGCTGACAGATAGACTTGAAGTATACATATTTAAAACATCTCATTATCTAGCTGACTAGCTTGTCACAGAAAAATCTTTATGTAATCTTTATGTAATGGCAAAGCAAGGCAAGGTTATGTATATAGTGATAACACAGTGCATACGCATTGGTTATTAAAATGAGCCGATAGCAGTATTTCATTTTATTTTATTTATAAATGTTGTTCTCAGCGGAGAGGATGATGAAAAGAAGGAGGAGAGGAAGGAGTGCAAGCAGAGGTGGAGAGCCAGGCAGCGGCGTTGCTCAAAGCAGGAGGATGAACATGTCCAGGAGTCAGCTTTTTGGAAAACCTTGAGCTCCTATCAGAGAAGAATGCTTGTACGATTAATGGATACACAAAAATCATTTAGAAAAACATTTCTGTTTATGCAGAGATTATGCATCCATCAATATTTTAATTATTATATTCATCACTTCATTACATGCGCTTCCACTCACAATACTATTCTATGTGATTTCACAGAACTGCTTCGCCAGGAACTTCTACAACATGCGATTTCTCGCCCTGTTTGTTGCTTTTGCTATCAATTTCATCCTTCTGTTTTATAAGGTAATAGTGTTTTCTTTGAAAATCATTTTATACCAAGTATTAGACATTGAGTAACGATCAACATGATCTTTCTACCCTGTTGTTGAAATACATCCATAAGGACCTAGTAGACACCCTGATATTCATTTCATTTCTATTGGTCCTTACACTGCTGAGATATTGAGTTAGTCATCCATGTTTAAGCCATGACCACATGCTGTCACCCCTGCTCACGTGCTCAGGTCTCCTCATCATCTGTGGCTGTAGATGAAGAGGACCCAGAGGGGTCTGCGTGGTCTGACAGCCCAGATGATGTGAGCGTGGAGGGGCCGATGCCGACCGTGGACACCCCGTCTTCAGACACGGCCCCTTTTATCCTGGAGGAGAGCAGCGGCTACATGGAGCCCTCTCTGCGTCTCCTGGCCATCATTCACACCCTCATATCCTTCTGCTGTATCATCGGCTACTACTGTCTGAAGGTGACAAAGTACACATGCTCAGAAGCTTTGAAAAACGACCTCACTGTATCTTATTACTGACATATTTGTTTTTGTTGTGGTCATTTTTATGGGTATGTCAGGTTCCCTTGGTGATTTTTAAGCGGGAGAAAGAAGTAGCGCGCAAGCTTGAGTTTGATGGCCTCTATGTGACGGAGCAGCCCTCTGAAGATGACATCAGAGGACAGTGGGACAGACTCGTCATTAATACTCCGTAAGATCATCATTCATTAGCGATACTTTTTGTGCTTATTTGTGTGATAATCACATTTTCAGTGGATCATTTTTGAAAAAAAATGTGGAAACTCATTCATTTATTGTTTGTATGTATGTATGTATGGATGTATGGATGTATGGATATATTTATGATTTATGTATGTATGTTTCTTATATTTTATGACTGTAATTGTGTATGTGTGTGTATTTGTGTTCCTTTCAGGTCTTTTCCGAGTAACTACTGGGATAAGTTTGTGAAGAGGAAGGTATGCCTTTTTGCAGCATTATAATTTAAAGCTGAAGTCCCAAAAGTCCTTTTATAGTAGGTGTTATGAAAATGGGTCTGAGAGGCACTGCGTGTCCGTGTCTGTGTGTGTGTGCGTCTTTCCAGGTGATGGATAAATATGGGGATTTTTACGGCTTGGCGCGGATCAGCGACCTGCTGGGTCTGGATCGAGCCGCTCTGGACTTCAGTGCCCTGGGCATGGAGAGGAGGAGACCCAGGTGAGAGCACTCCCTCTCAGCCCTGTAAGTTAGTCAAGCTGCCCGTTACCTCCGCCTCTTCCACGCTCCACCAGTTTAACGGTGAAACAGGCAGGCAGGGAGCCACTGCCAGAAGATGGCAGTGAGGGTCAACCTGAAAAGCCTGGGACATGTTATTGCTGCAGAATAGAGGATGAGAACAGCGAGACTGACAAGACCTTTTCATCCTTTTAGGTTGAGCTCCATTGACATGAAGTACCAGATATGGAAACTTGGTGTGGTGTTCACTGATAATGTAAGTGTAAAGTCTGAAGGTTCCTAGAGTCAAGATGTAGAATCTGACTTCAACTCTCAACTTCTTTTTTGTTCCTGTGAGTATTGCGTCTGAAATGCCGTGAAGGCATAGGCTATGTCCCAAATGGATGCCCTTGTATAGTACTACAAATGAAATATCCATATGAACATGGTGATGATTCATAAACCATCAGGTAATCACTCTTCCTTTTTCTTTTTCTTTTTATCTCTGGCTTATCTAGTCTTTCCTGTACCTGGCTTGGTATATGTCTGTGTCTGTCCTTGGCCACTATAACAACTTCTTCTTTGCTGCTCATCTGCTGGACATCGCTATGGCCTTTAAAACACTGAGGACCATTCTCACCTCCGTCACACACAATGGCAAACAGGTACTGTCACATACACACCATACTCTAAATATCACCATAGCAGGATCAGAGTGCTTTGGTTCTTATATGAATAATATGAATGTGTGCACCACAGCTGGTGTTGACCCTGGGGCTGCTGGCTGTCATAGTCTATCTCTACACAGTCGTTGCCTTTAACTTCTTCCGGAAGTTCTACAACCAAAGTGAAGACGGTGAAGGTGTGGACATGAAATGTGACGATATGATGACAGTGAGTATTGATTATTGATTATTCCCCCCTCTGTGTCGCTCGCATGTGTAGTGTGTGTGCTGGAGTCTAATCCTGTTAGATGGATTTGTGTGTGTGTGTTTGAATGCAGTTGTGTTACGTGTTATTTAGGCTTTTAAATAGATAATCATCTGCTGCTTTAGTGGCTCCCAGGCCAGGCTTTATAGATCTCAGTGTGCTGGTGGGCATTTACCTGTCAGTCACTCCGCTGAGCCAGTCTGATGATGTCTTCAGTCTAATCACTACCTCGGAAGCCAGACAGAAAGCTAATCAGTTCATCTCCTCTCCAAATGAGGCAGGGCTAGGGTGAATTACTGGAGTCATGCACGGCACAGTGATAATGCTGTACAATATTTAATATGCCTGTTGCACGACTGCTGAACTGCCATTGTGTGTTTTGTGTCTGATGTTTCTCCCTGGCAGTGTTACATGTTTTGTGTAAAATGTCTGATGTTTCTCCCTGGCAGTGTTACATGTTTTGTGTAAAATGTCTGATGTTTCTCCCTGGCAGTGTTACATGTTTTGTGTAAAATGTCTGATGTTTCTCCCTGACAGTGTTAGATGTTTTGTGTAAAATGTCTGATGTTTCTCCCTGGCAGTGTTACATGTTTTGTGTCAAATGTCTGATGTTTCTCCCTGACAGTGTTACATGTTCCACATGTACGTGGGGGTGAGAGCTGGGGGGGGCATCGGGGATGAGATTGAGGATCCCGCCGGAGACGAGTCGGAGTTCTACCGCATCATCTTCGACATCACCTTCTTCTTTTTCGTTATAGTTATCCTGCTAGCAATCATACAAGGTACATCACATTTCATCCACTCAACCTTTGAAAGGGAAAGCTCATCTTTACTGCATGAAGGGGACTGGGGTATATGTTATTTTGATATCAAATTATTTTATTTTACTTTCTTTCAACCTCTCCACTAAATTATGGTATTAATAATAGCATGAAGTTGGATATGTATTACCATCCCCAACATATACCAACTCATCCCAACATGAATACTGATTTAGATATTTGTATTTATGAGTTGAGTTCTCAATCTTTTGGGTTGCTCTGAATGTACTCTTACTCTTAGTTGATGCTAGTGTCAGGCACCTTGTTTGGCAGTTGTGGAGCATAACCTCACACATGTGTCTCTATGTCCCATTCCTCTCCTCCGCCTTTCCCTGGACATGCATTCCCCACCTTTGGGTGCAGGTCTCATCATTGATGCATTTGGAGAGCTGAGAGATCAGCAGGAGCAGGTCAAGGAGGACATGGAGGTGTGACCAGCACACGTCTCGCACACACAATACCTCAACTAACAAGGCCTTCCAAATACACCCAGGATGGTGGATGTCTCTTTATACCCTCTACTAACTCCATGGTCAAGTCTGAGAAAGATATAAGCACATGTATTACCTTGTGCATAACTGTGACGATGTTACTCAAAGCCATTAATATAAATATATATAAATATAACATATAATATATTATCTTTCTCTTTGTTTCATGGCCCCTCGCTGGTGTAGACCAAGTGCTTCATCTGTGGCATCGGTAATGAGTACTTTGACACCATGCCCCATGGATTTGAAGTGCACACGCTGCAGGAACACAACCTGGCCAACTATCTGTGAGTACAGCTGCTGCTGCTCCTGCTACTGCTGCGGTATTGTCCTCCAGCCCCTGCTGTCTCTACAGAGCAGAATCAGATAGAGCTGAGGGGTTCCTGCAGCCACATGCGCACTCTCTCTCTCTCAGGACTGGGCTGCATGCTGCAGTATCTTACTGAGTGTCTGAATGCTCCCTCTGCTCCTACTTACAGATTCTTTGTGATGTACCTCATCAACAAGGATGAAACCGAGCACACTGGCCAGGTACTGCAGCTCTCTGTCACACACAACAACACAACACGCATGACATGACTCTGTGCAAGGCTTGTGTGTTACGACATTACATTTACTGTCTTTTATCTGCGTCGAAAAACAGAAAGTTGAAGTGGCATGGCCAGGGCCCTGTAAAACAGTGTTGTATTTCATCCATGGCCAAGGCCCTGTAAAACAGTGCTATATTTCATCATTTTTTTACGTGAAGAACTACTGTCCTTAACTCTCTTGTCTGTTTTGTTCCACAGGAATCGTATGTATGGAAGATGTACCAGGAGCGCTGCTGGGAATTCTTCCCAGTGGGAGATTGTTTCCGTAAACAATATGAGGATCAGCTTAGCTAAGAGTCTGGTTTGCTCCCTAAGGCAGTGCAATATGGCTTGGTGACTGCGGTACATATTTTTGGCATTGTTGCACTGAATCTCCCAACCAAAGATCTGTTACAAATTTAGAATCAGGCCATATGCACATCACGCATAATCTCATTTATGTGATAATTAGTGCCTGTTAATTATGTATTGCTAGTCACTATAAAACGTCTTAGTTGCTGTGTGTGGTTTCAGACTCAGTATTTCATTAAAATAACACTGCACTAACACTGTGCAGACTGTGGTTGTTCATTGTGTCAGGCAGACATACATCAACTTCTCAGTCTTTTCCAGACTCAGGTATATTGTGGTTTAGTGGGCACCAGTTCCACAGTGTATGGTGACATCCTTAATCTATCAATGTATCATTACTGGAGGAGAGGAAGCCAAGAGGGATTATGTTACGTCAGGGCTGTGATCTGCCCACAGTCACAAGCCCCAGTGTGAGAAGGTTGCTTTCACACAAGAATAATACAAAAGTCAAGCAAAAACTCCAGCAAGAAACCCCAAAATATTGTTTCCAATTTTTGTTTTGATAGTGCTGATTACTTCCATTCAAAATTGCAGTATAGGCTCTTTCTAATGAATAGAGAAAACCAGCCACAGAACTAGCTGCTGTACGTATATAAAGGTTAAAAAATCACTGTAGGCTACAATGTCCTGGTTGAGTTCTGATGTTTAAGTTTGACGACACTAGAATAAGGAATCAGAATAAGGTTGTAGAATCTCTCTACAACCCAAAATGCATCTGTCTCTTTGCAATGCAAGGATATTTGTGTTCATGCCGTCTTATCCTCTTGAAAAAAATGAATGTGCTACACATAACCATTAAATAGTGTCTCACTGCTGTAAGTCTGCCTTGCCCTGCCATTAACCCTTCTGTACAGCCCCTGCAGAGGAACAGTCTTATCTCTTTATCGCTAAGCTCCATATTATCATAATAATATTCTGTCTGCATATCATTAAAAGAGCAGTGTATTAGTGGCAGCGTATATGGTATATTTCCTGGCATGCTCATTGTTCTGTTACTGGGCCTGCTGCTTCCATCTGTAATGATTGGCTCTTGGCCTTGTGCTTAAATCAGCCTCCTTGCTCTTTCTTCCTTTGCTCATCATTTGCACAAAACCTCCTCCCCGCTCCTCTCCATTGTCTCACCCATGCTATCTCTCCATCTTCTGGCACAGTGTTCATCCCCCCCTCTCTCTTCTCTTTCATTATCCCCTCCACTCCAATGAGTGTTCATTTTCAGTCCCTTCTTTTGTTGAAGTTTTTATCTTTCTTCTCCTTTCGTCCACTAAAATGTGTTTTTTTATGCTGAGTCAGTATGATCAGCCTTATTGGGATTCTGAAGGGGAGCAGAGCCGTGCTGATTGGCCACCATGATGGAGTACATCATGCTCTGCTGGGGTGCCATGTGTCCCTGAGCACACGGCATCTGTGATGTGGCGCAGTGGTTAGCGTCACCTGGGTTGGATTCCTGATCGCTGCCGGTTGACTGCAAGTCACTTTGGATTACAGCATCTGCTAAATACTTTACCTTTATGTACATTTACTGGTGACAGATCAGTCCCCTTGCAGAACATACTCCTGTGTTTGTGCAATGGGATGAGGATGTCAGTTAGTGTAAGAATTTGCAGTTCAAATGAGCAACTACTGACAGTGAGCCAAATGAGACACTACTGACAGTGAGCCAAATGAACCACTACCACAGTGAGCCAAATGGTGTCAGTTTGGACATTTACATTTAGTCATTTAGCAGACGCTTTTGTCCAAAGCGACGTACAAGGGAGAGAACAGTCAAGCTACGAGCAATAGAGACCTAGTGTAACAATAAATACAACTTTACATAAGAAATAGAAAAGAAAAATAAGTGCAGGAATGTAACTGCTGTAAGTGCAAGTTAAGCACTAGTCGAAGTGCCAGTTAGGAAGGGAGGTGCTCTCTGAAGAGTTGGGTCTTCAAAAGCTTCTTAAAGGTAGAGAGGGACGCCCCTGCTCTGGTAGTGCTATGCAGTTCGTTCCACCAGCGTGGAACTACAAATGAGAAAAGACTCAGAGACATGATGGTCCATAGAGTAGTGAGGGGCAATGTCATGGGAATGGTCAATATTTAAATGTATTTGTCTTAAAACTGAAAACAGCTTTCGTAAAGGAATTTTCTCCATACATCATATACGCCATATTTGATAAAACCAAAACTGGGGTTGGGCAACACTTCATTTACTCATGTATTTTCTATAAATAGTCCTCACACAGAATTTGTGAAAATCCAGTTTTAACAGCTAAAAATATCTTATTTGTGTTGGTGGAAGAATATACAGTGTAACCTAAACTGTATCTGCTAGGGGATTACATGATGTCAAAATATCGACATCAATGAAGAGGACCCTACAATGTGAGTCATTCCTGGATCACGGTACGAAAATAACTCTCCTCCGAGAGAAATGAAAATCCCCGTTTTACTCACATCGTCTGTCATGCAGCACACGTTTAATTAAGACGAGGCCCTCTGTGTGGGTGGCCAGCTTTGAACTTACAGGAGCTTATATGACTGATGCTAACGCAAACATGGACTACACGTACGTGTGCAACGAAACTGAGGTTTCTGTGGTGAATAGACATTAATGGTCTTTCATGTAGCCTCTGGCTCAGTACAAGCCTATACCTGGAAAAAGAGTCTTTCCTGTTCTTAAGTAACATTTACTTCAAAGGCCTCGCTTCAGTCAACCTAAACTGCAGGATTTTGCTTCAGATTCCTTGCTGTTAATGAAAAGCCATTATTCCTGTTATCCACCTTCAGCCAAATTGGAAATGGCTAAATAGAGCTTGCCGGTTTGCTCTGTTGCAATTTCTCCCCCAGTACTTCAATATTCTAATGGGGACATTTAGTTAAAACACCGTATGGTGGCAATCATGCTCTGAGCTCTGGATTTACAAAATGAAGTGGTTGGCAGGGCTGTGGATCACTGTGTATGTTTAATCAGTGACAGCATCCATACCATAACATGCCTTATATTCATAATCCATGATGCATTCTGCATCAATCCCAAGGACTCATAGTACTGGCGTCGAGCTGATCATGAAAGAGAATGTAAGTAATTCAAGCAGTCATCAGGCACAATTCATTAAATGGGAAATCATTCAGATATTGATCTGGCATCTAACTTTACCCAAAGGACTGCATTATTCATAAAGAGCAGGGTAATGTATGTGTGGCCTTAAGGGTGGACCCAGCTCAGGGAAACATATAGATTGGGGCTGGAGATTGCTCAGGTGTGGACCATATGGCACAGTAATGTTTGCGTGCATATATGCGTCATACTGTATTTGCATGCAATATTGTATTGATGTTTCTGCTTGCCTTGAACACTGTAAACTGTAAATAGGTAGGGGAGCAATGCACCTATTTGGGGGTAAATGCTTTCAGCTTGAGTATATGCTCATTTTTTTCTTTATCCTTGCATGTGTTCAAAGAGTAAATATGTACATATTTGGATCTCCATTTGGCCATAATTGGGCATTTTTACACATGGTGTATTCATTGCCACCACCACCTAAGATTCATACCCCTTCATACTAAATATGGCCACATCATCCCATACTCTCATCCCACATGTGTTTGAGTGAACAGGGGCCTCAGGTCAGCCCAGCCCAGCCCAGGGTTTGGGTTCATGAAGGATACCACATCTGTTTTTTGACTGACATTAGAATTGGGAATTCAGCTTTATACACTTCATAACTACAACTTAGATAGTGTCCATGTCTGGATCTTGCTCCTGGCAGTCTGGTGCTGTATTTTTCTGCAGGCCCTGGGGTGATACAGGAAGTTGTACTGAATTAATAGTTAAATGCATAAATACATCCTGTCTTTCCTCACTCGAAAAAATCTCCACATACTTCACTGCCATCTAAAACAAAATGAGCACTCTGAATTATGAATAGGCAATTGTGCTTGTGTGTCCATACTTACGTGTGTGTGTGTGTGTGTGTGTGTGTGTGTGTGTGTGTGTGTGTGTGTGTGTGTGTGTGTGTGTGTGTGTGTGTGTGTGTGTGTGTGTGCTTGTATCAGTGTGTAGGTATTAGTGTGAAAGGTAGACAGCAAAATACCCTCTAGTTACAGATGGGTTGTCACCTACTCTTCCAGTGTCAAATATTAAATATTTTACACGTTTGTTTTCTTTCCTCAAGCACCTCTCTCTAGATTTACAAAGGCCTGTCATAAGGCTGCCTCAGAATACTGCCTGAATGGAATATTGAGTTGGAATGTAAAGTAGCACTGAGAGGCATTGACAGGGAGGTCAAAACAGCTGAAAGTAAGAGTAGGGGCTGTCAGTGGACGTCTCCCAGTCCCTCCTCAGTGACTCGCTTAGTCTGCCTTTAGAACCTCTCCCCTCTCGACAGCAGAAGGAGGCCACGTGTCAGGCTCCAGGGAAAGTTTCAGTGGAATGGAGTGTGCATCACAACCCCTCAGGCAGTGCTGGGGAGTAACGGAATACATGTACCGGCGTTAGGTATTTAGAATACAAATTATGAGTAACTGTGTTCCGTTAAAGTTACAATTTAAATAGATGGTATTCAGAATACAGTTACATTGTTGAAATCAATGGATTACATGACGGTACTTCTCTGTTTCACGAGTTTATTCACTCTCTAAATAAATTAAGGCAACTTGATGCATTTCCCAGAAGCCCAACATGAAAACGAATGAAAATGAGCTATTTGTGTGATCAGTAGCTGCTAATGTCGGAAGAGGAGCAGGTGCCAGAGCCGGCACAACAGAGCCAGGGCAGGAATGCTTTTCTATCCTGGAAATTCAAACAGCATTTCACGTTAAAGAAAGAGAATGGAGGACGTAATATAACTGTGCAGTGCAACCTCTGCTTGCCAGCAACCAACCTCCTGTCAGCGTCCAAAGACTCCACCTCCAACCTGAAGAAGCATCTTAAAGTAAATTTATTTTTTAATTAGCCAAGGGTCGTCATCTGCTGTAGTTTTACTGGTCACCTTGCTATTTTATAGTTGTATCAGCCAGATGTGCGACTTTACATTCTCCTATGTGCTGATTTACTAGCCCCGGAGGCGTTGAAAGACTCTGATTAGCCCTGTTTGACATGCTAGCTAACGTTAGCTAAAATGAGCTCCTGTTCACTTAAACTGCGGTTAGATTTTTGTAGTAGGCTATGCAGTTCGGGACTACAAACACAAAAATGTATCTGCGAGTTCAGGTACTTGTTAGTAACACTACTGTGGAAGCTTTTATATGTTTAAATGCTTCCACATGGTTTTAGTTGCATGTATTCACGCTCCACTTATAAAATGCAATTCAATGTGGAAGTAATCCAAGTATTCAGAATAGTTTGTGGCACATTTCTTAGCAGGCACCAGAGATAAGTTCAGCACAGGTTTGCAAGGCCTCAGGCAGAGATTCCCAATGCTGGCTGAGGGAACCATCATCTGCTTGGCTCCCCCCGTAGTCAAGAAGATTAGATTGGATGTCTGGTCTCGCAAGTAGACAGTGAGCCCATATGTGGCTGCCATACTGCTCCTATAGCTCATTTAGCTCATTTAGCATTCAGCTGCTAGTAATGCAGCTTTTGTTGGGGTTATTTGGGGTTAGTTTCTCTTGGCAAACGGCTTCTTTCTTGCTTTGTCCATATCAGATGTTTTGCTTGTACGATCATGCAATAATATGACAACTCTTTCCATGAATCTCAAGTGATCCTCTTCCATAGTCACTGGGGCATTGCAGTGCTGTGCTAATAGGGCTGATGTTAACTCTGGGAATACAATCCATGTTGACCGACTGTTTGGCCATTTCCCATGGCCCAGGAATGCTGATGCAGTATCACAGCCTGTCAGTGCTTGGAAGAGAGGTCGAACTTTGGCCTTTTCTTTGCCAAGGCCTTTCACCGTGTCCTGTGGTGCCAAATATTGTTTTGTGCTGTAGACACACATGTTATAGTGTTGGCTGTTGGCTGCAGAAAGTCTACCTGATGGTGCCGAGTTGTGGATTGCCATGGGGACTTGAAAGCATCTACATTCTTTGGCACCACATAACATAGTGAAAAGACTTGGCAAAGAAAAAGTCAAAGTTCTACCTTTCTTCCCTGCACTGAGAGGTTGTGACTGCAGCATGACACATGAAGTCAATAACTGATGCCTTCACTGTACTGTTCAGTTAGTGTGTGTGGATCAGTTTAGGAGTCCATGTTTGTGTTGCTCAGTATTACAGTGAGTGTGTGTGGATCGGTTTAGGAGTCCCTGTTTGTTACGGCAACAGTATTGGCCTTGAAAGGTCAAAACATTACATCTTTATGTATATAAAGCTTTTCAATGCAGCTTTTGCAATGCAACCCTATTGTCAACATGTAAATAATTTATTTAGCAATAACAACTTTATTTTGTATGTATTTTCTATGTTTCATATTAGAAATAAAAGTTTCTGGAGAATGAAAACTGTCTAAGCTTTTCCTTATGCTTTACTAATATCAATTTGCTTAATAATACATAGTATCTAATAATATCGATGGTGTGTGTTTGTGTGTGTGTGTGTGTGTGTGTGTGTGTGTAGAACAAAACAATATCACATCATATATTCTTTGCATATACAGTATATCTAGTGTATCACTGCAGGTAGATCATTTGAAAACATTGTGTGGAGTTCTGTTCGTTATATTGAGTGTGACAGTTGCCACTGCAGCCATTTTCAGTGTTAAACATGGCTCGAGCTTTTAACTGCAACTACAAGGCTCCTTTTTGTGATAAGAAATGCCTCGCTGTCTCAAAATGTTTTATAATGTATGTAATATTCATTGGTATAATTTGGTATACACAGGTTTTGTAAACCTACAGACTTACAGGAAACAATTCCAACCTCATCTGCGTCTGCACTCCTGTCAGTGTGATGAGTGGAGAGAAATAAGAGAGAGAACTTTCATTGGCCGTGAGCACTGAACAAGATGATTCATTGGTCGTGAGCACTGAACAAGATGATTCATTGGCCGTGAGCACAGAACAAGATGATTCATTGGCCGTGAGTACTGAACAAGATGACCAACAGTTGTGCTGCTGTTCTTTCATTGGCTGTGAGTACTGAACAAGATGATTCATTGGCCGTGAGTACTGAACAAAATGACCAACAGTTGTGCTGCTGTTCTTTCATTGGCTGTGAGTACTGAACAAGATGATTCATTGGCTGTGAGTACTGAACAAGATGATTCATTGGCCGTGAGCACTGAACAAGATGATTCATTGGCCGTGAGCACTGAACAAGATGATTCATTGGCCGTGAGCACTGAACAAGATGATTCATTGGCCGTGAGTACTGAACAAGATAATTCATCGGCCGTGAGTACTGAACAAGATGATTCGTTGGCCGTGAGCACAGAACATGATGATTCATTGGCCGTGAGTACTGAACAAAATGACCAACAGTTGTGCTGCTGTTCTTTCATTGGCCGTGAGTACTGAACAAGATGATTCATTGGCCGTGAGTACTGAACAAGATGATTCATTGGTCGTGAGCACTGAACAAGATGATTCATTGGCCGTGAGCACAGAACAAGATGATTCATTGGCCGTGAGTACTGAACAAGATGACCAACAGTTGTGCTGCTGTTCTTTCATTGGTTGTGAGTACTGAACAAGATGATTCATTGGCCGTGAGTACTGAACAAAATGACCAACAGTTGTGCTGCTGTTCTTTCATTGGCCGTGAGTACTGAACAAGATGATTCATTGGCCGTGAGTACTGAACAAAATGACCAACAGTTGTGCTGCTGTTCTTTCATTGGCCGTGAGTACTGAACAAGATGATTCATTGGCCGTGAGTACTGAACAAGATGATTCATTGGCCGTGAGTACTGAACAAGATGATTCATTGGCCGTGAGTACTGAACAAGATGATTCATTGGCTGTGAGTACTGAACAAGATGATTCATTGGCCGTGAGTACTGAACAAGATGATTCATTGGCTGTGAGTACTGAACAAGATGATTCATTGGCCGTGAGTACTGAACAAAATGACCAACAGTTGTGCTGCTGTTCTTTCATTGGCTGTGAGTACTGAACAAGATGATTCATTGGCTGTGAGTACTGAACAAGATGATTCATTGGCCGTGAGCACTGAACAAGATGATTCATTGGCCGTGAGCACTGAACAAGATGATTCATTGGCCGTGAGCACTGAACAAGATGATTCATTGGCCGTGAGTACTGAACAAGATAATTCATTGGCCGTGAGTACTGAACAAGATGATTCATTGGCCGTGAGCACTGAACAAGATGATTCATTGGCCGTGAGCACTGAACAAGATGATTCATTGGCTGTGAGTACTGAACAAGATGATTCATTGGCCGTGAGTACTGAACAAGATGATTCATTGGCTGTGAGTACTGAACAAGATGATTCATTGGCCGTGAGTACTGAACAAGATGATTCATTGGCCGTGAGCACAGAACAAGATGATTCATTGGCGCGTGAGTACTGAACAAGATGACCAACAGTTGTGCTGCTGTTCTTTCATTGGCTGTGAGTACTGAACAAGATGATTCGTTGGCCGTGAGCACTGAACAAGATGATTCATTGGCCGTGAATACTGAACAAGATGATTCATTGGCTGTGAGTACTGAACAACATGACCAACAGTTATTCTGCTGTTCTTTAAACAAACTGCTGGCAATAAAATGCCATTTACTGTTAGACCTGGTAAAGTACAGTTGGCCATTTGACGAGCGTAAGATGAGTTAACACAGCTGACTTACTGATGGAGCAACTGCTACTATGGTGGCCTACTGATTATTGTAGTGGTAGTTTATCATTTTGGGTGGACAGTGGGATATCCTAAAGGTGAAGTTTGACTCAGCACCCTATCACACTTTTTAAGGATCAAATATAGGAGGGAGATATTTAAAAGTTTACAGGCAATATACTGTATATCCTAATAACTAACGTGGTCTAAAGGCAAAGTGGTCTTTCGTGAGCCTTGGTTTCAACATACAACATGTTTTCAGAAACTTTGTGTAGCATATACCTTTGTCTTTCACACAGTATTTATTTGCGGACTCATGACATGAAGAATCAACAGATAGGTTTGTAGAGGGCAGATGTCCACAGCTCACGGCCCTTCAGCAGCTGCAATAAATCCATTAGAGGGATGAGAAGCCAGAGGGGGAGGTGAAGGTCCAGCCAGCAGTGCATCGCTGAGTCCTGCTTTAACCTTGTTTGTCTGCATCCAGATGAGAACCATGTTACAGTAGAATATTCCTCACTGCTGTGGACAATCAAGCGGAGAGGACAGGGTTGGTATGATCCATTATCAGGTGCAGGCTATTCTGGCTGATTCTAAAGCGCTGTATAAATGAGGCAGTCTCTATTGTGGTACCCCATCCCTTGTGCTGTGCTAACCATCTGAAAACGGACAAACAAAAACTAAAAGATGGTCTCTTTCACGGTTTGGCCCATTCATAGTTGAGAAAGGAGAGATGAAAACTGCTTTTATGTTTTAGGAGTTTGAGTGGATAGTTACTGGTAGATACTTTCTGTCTGCTCCCCTTTTGTACCAGGTTCACTGCCCTGTTTCCACAGAACCTTTTGTTTGGTTACCCATTATTACCATCCATATCACATACCAAACATCCAATAACAAAAAACATTCTGACAACAAGCCGCGCTTCTATTGCCACTGGAAAACCTGCTGCCAGGTCACTGGCATGTAGTTAGAACCATAGAGGAGGCTGTGTGAACTACAGTTGGTGTAGTGTGTGTGTGTGTGTGTGTGTGTGTGTGCGTGAGAGAGTGTGTGTGTGTGTGGTGTAAGAATACAAGAGAAACAGAGAGAATGAAAGAGAAACAGAGAAGATGAGAGAGAGAGAGAGTTTATGGCTGCAGTGTCATGCCCTTTGCCAGCAGGTCTCAGACAAGGGCGGATTAGGAGTGGTCCAAGGGCTTCAGCATGAATCCGCGCTTGGCATTCGGGTCGTGATTCCTCTCCCTTTACAGTCCATTTTGCACTTTTCTCTCCCTCCTCTCGTCTCTGCCCTTGCTTGGGCTTTCATCTCTCCTCCCTCCCTCTCTGCCTGGCTTTGTGTGAGCGCACAGCAGACAGGCATGACAGGGAGCAGTCCAATCCTTCAGCCTCTCTGTGCTTTAGTCATGCTTTCTGCCTCATCAAAATGCTCATAACACACTCAGGCCTCTCTCCCACCTCATGGCTTTGTGGTCCAGAGCTAAAGAAAGTAGAGGTCATCTGGGAAATGTAGTTAATAAGAGAGTAAGATCAGTACACTGAGAATGTGCTTTTGTGTGGCAGGGGCCAAGACATAAGAAGAGAGGGTGTTAATAAAAGAAGAAAGAAG